>NC_061113.1:94745592-94867403 GCF_002878395.1 Capsicum annuum
CACTGAATAATAATACTGTAATAATGAAGAAATTAGGCAAAAATAGCCATAAGGTTTAAAACTGAATCATATACTGATATGTAAATACTGAATACTGAACAACTGACAATCATATCTAATAACTAAATAATTGTCTAAAATAATTTAGTCTGAAAAACCTCTAACTGAACTGTCTGAATATAGAGTTGATGTGATAAATCCTTAACTAACTCCAACTACTGAAGTACTAATAATTGAAAATAATACTCTGACCTCGAACAATGAGGACTCATCACTAAATCTGCTGATGATGATCTGGGCTGCTACGTATGGTCAAGAGCCTGTGCGTCTGAACCTATGATATAAAACATCATAGCGCAAAAGAAAAGTATGCGTCAGTACTTTGAATATACTAGTATGCTAAGAGAGGTAGGATGATATGCATGAATAATAACTGACTGAGTAACATGGATAAACTGACTAAGAATACATGTACATTTGAAACTATTGTAAATGCGGATTATGCAATTATATGCACATAACTACGCATACTGTAACTAGATTCATGTTGACACTAGGTATTAAATTTTGATTATTGAATGGCTGATATCTGAGTGTACTGATATTGAATTACTGTATACTGAGTGACTATTTCTGACAGTCCTAATTTTGTTGAACTGAATTGAGTTTTGTACTGAGCTGGGTGACTGTGTCTTACAGTCCTGATTCTAAAACTGAACTGAGGTTTTATACTGAGTTTGAAACTGAAACTGTGGGAGTGTTCATCTAACTGACATACCCCAAGTATGACTGAGTTGGAGTATAACTTGTGACCCCAGTTGGAAGGGTGTTAGCACCTTGCCAAGGGATACTAACAATGGCTATTAGTTAACCCTCTTTGGTAGGAAGCTCTTTCGTCAACCCTCGTTGGCAGGAAAACTCGTATGAGATATATCAACCCTACACTGGCAGGAAGACATCTTCACCTATGCTGGCTACGTAGTTCTTAATGCAGGGATTGCTACTAAGGGTCAAACCCTTTACTGATAGGAATGCCCCCATCCCTGGGTTTACTCGATGTTGAATCCTACTCCCAACTGAATGGACACTAAACTGATTTCTAAACTATTCTAGTTTAGAATGAACTATTACTGATCATGTTGTCTAACTAAAATAAATTAAGTTTACTGGGTCCCGCTGATTGACGGGATACTATTGAGTTCTGTTAACTGACTAATTTTACTGAGTTTTGAACTGAATACTGAACTGAGACTGTGATTGATTACTGAGTACTATTGTTCGTGACACTACTAAGACTGTTCTGTAACTACGATAACTTTAGGTAAGAAGCTAGATTTTTTAGGTATTGAATGCCCTCAGGGTTTGATAGTTTGAGAAGTAAAGCATAGCATAAACTTTAAAAGCTTAACAATGTTTACTTGCTCATAACTCATTCATAGAGGCATTTTATCAAATACTTGTAATATATAAGCTTGCACATATGCTAGCATGTCATGATTTTCATGTTTAATTCACATGAACAATTTATCAAGCACTTGGGGAGCATAATCTATGCACATGATACTAAATAACATGTATGCATCATAATTTCAAATCCCCATTTGAAAATCAAGGGCTTTTAATAAGAATTCACATGATACTACATACACGATAAATAATTTCACATGAAACTTGAAATAAACTATGGATTAAAATACAATCAACATCATAATCAAGAATACACTCAAATCCTACACATTATTCATGAAATCAGTTAACTTGTAGTTTAAAGAAGTTTCTTGAACTCCAAGGGTGGAAGGAAACCCTTGGATGAACACTTCACATACCTTTATGATTGAATTTGTGAGGAATAATGGTTTGTTCTTGATGATTTTCTCTTGAAATTAAAAGCTCTAGGGTTTGTTCTTGAGTAAATTTGAGAGAATTTGAAAGAAAGTGAGCAATTTAATCTCTAGGGTCGTTTAATTTTATGTGTTGAGGCTAAAAATGGGTGACATAGTGACCCAAATACCCATCTGGATGCAGGCTTTTAATAACTGAAAACGTGTCTAGTGACGCACAGACCAATGTGCTGCATTGGCATTAATGCAATGACCAATGTGCCGCATCGAGTGGTTCACTGGAATTGCACTGAAAGCTGATGGGAAATTATCTATCGACACGATGATCAACGTGACGCATCGAGATCGCGTCAACCTACTATTTTGTTCACCTGAACATGGTTCAAACGAGATCTAAAAAATCCCAAACTCACCCAAAGTTACCTACTGACATTCTTGATCATGAATAAACCTAAAAATCAATACTTTAAGGTCATATGAGTTGTAAAATAGCATCTCCAACTTACAAAGGCTAAAATACTTCTAAGTATTAACACGTAGCTAAAATTCTAAGTTTGGGACCTCTTTTCAAGATTTAACGGACTGAGTTAAGCTTAGGATTTTGCCGGGTATTACAATATCTCCCCCTTAGGAACATTCATCCTCGAATGAGACTCCTCGAATAGACTAAATTTATATATACTGCATATGCACAACTGAAGCATGATTACATGACTGAAAGTACTGATATACTGAGTTTTCAAACTAAACATGCATATCTGATGTATAAGAACATGGTTGAACTTGTTCATGAATGCATGACTATTATGAAGATGATATGCAATGGTAATGAATACCAAATTTATAACTGTAACTTAACATAGAACTAAGCAAATCTAAGAAAGACTGTTACCTTGAGCGGATTTTGAGTTTGTGGAGAAGAGGTGAGGATACTTGGTTCTCATATCTCGAGGGACTTCCTTTTTCCTCTGTCTGTGAACCTAAAAATCAAGAATTTTGACTGGGATTTCCTCATAAGAGAGGCTGTTTAAAACATCTATACCCTCTATATGGACTACAAATGCTGGGTCTCCTAAGAACTTCTTTAGCAAGGAGACATGAAACACTGGATGTACTGAAGCTAAGTCTGAAGGCAACTCAAGCTGGTAAGCTACCTTTTCGAAACGACTGAGAATTTGGTAAGGATCAACATATCAGGGAATGAGCTTCCCCTTCTTGCCAAATCTCTTCACTCGCTTTATAGGAAAGATTTTCTAATACATATAATCACCAATCTCAAACTCGAGATCCTTCTTTCGCTCATCTACATATGACTTTTGTTGGCTTTGAGCTGTCTTAAGCCTTTCTCTAATCAACTAAACTTTTTCTAAGGCATCAAATACCAAGTCAGGCCCTACCACTGCAGCCTCACCTACTTCAAAACAACCAATGAGAGGTCTATATCTCCTCCTACAAAGTGCCTCTAATGGAGCCATCTGAATGCGGGAATGATAACTATTATTATATGAACTCAATCAAAGGCAAGTGGTCATACCAACTACCTTTAAAGTCAATGGTACATGTCCTTAGCATATCTTCTAGAGTATGGATGGTCCTTTCTTCTTGACCATTTGTCTGAGCGTGGAATGCTATACTGAGGTAAACTTGGGTACCAAGACCCTTCTCGAAGGGTTTTTAAAAATAAAAGATGAACTAGGTACCTCTACATGAGATAATAGGAAAAGAAACTCTATGTAATCTGACCAACTCTCAAACATAGAGCTTCGCATAATCCTCAGCTGAATAAGAGGTATGGACTTGTAACACCCTAAATCTGGTACCCAAAATGCCATATGGCGTTCATGACCTCAAAGGACGACAAGCTAACCCATAACTGATATCTATACCTGAGCACTGCATAATATATTGTATAATTATAGTATAAAAGGCTGAAAGTCCATAAGGTTCAAATATCTAATAAAACATAACATCTAGAAATATGGTATATCAATGCCAAAACAAAACTGAAATAAATGTCTAAACATGCTATAGTATGAAAGCCTCTAAACTTTCTAAAACCTGTTGAGTTAATGGGATATGTCCCTAAATAACTCCAAACTTATGAAATAATAAAGTAATAAAATAATCATGCTATCCTCGAATGATGAGGACTCACTGCTAGTTTGGCTGCTGAATGTCTGATCTACTAAGGATGCTCTGAAGTTCGTGCTACTGAACATATAGTATACAACACCATGGCGCAAAAAAAAGTATGTATCAGTATGATTGAATACACTGGTATTCAAGTGAGGTAGGCTGAATACAATGGTTCATATGCATGAACAATACTGGCTGACTGAATAACATGAACGTAGGAATATATGCATGAATACATAACTGTAAATGAGATTGTGACAACACTTATTACTAAGTTTGAATATTGATAATATGGATTTCTAATAACTGATTTAACTGATATTGAGCGACTGTGTCTGACAGTCTAGGTTCTGATGGAACTAGTAGAGTTCCGTATGAGCTAAGCGATTGTATCTGATAGTCCTAAATTCTGTAGAACTATTTGAGTTCTATTACTGAGACTGAGACTGAGACTGTAATTGTGGGAAATAGTCATTTAACTGACATTCCCCAAATAAGATAATATAGTTGAGTTGGGGTCCAATCTGTAGCCCCAATTGGAAAGGTGTCAATACCGCACCACTGGTGAGGACAAGCTGTAGTAATCCCTCATCTAATAGGTACTCTAAGGAAAAAGTGGGACCCTCATAAAATAGGTTAATACACCTCATCTACCCTCAACTAGTAGGTTTGATGTATCAACCTATGCTATCTACATAGTTCTGGAGCGTAAGGATTTACTTCTAAGAATTACACCCTCTAATAATAAGTGAGTTCCCACCCTTGGGCTCACTCGGTCCTTAATCCTACTCCCATCTGAATAAATACTGAACATGATTAACTGAACTGAACTAGACTATATTCATTGAGTTTCACTGACTGACAAAACACTACTGAGATTGCTAAATTTATGAGATTTCTAAGATTACAGAGTTTACTGAGTTTTCCTAAATCACATGACTGGCTGAGTTCTAGGAATCATGGCTTGACTGAGAGTATCTGGAAAACATGACACTGTCTCTAGGCACACAGTTAAATTGTAGGGTACAAGTACCCTCAAGACTCGATAGATAAAACTGATAAGACATGACACTTCTTGATACATGACTATAGTAAACAATTCATAGTACAATCATTGGAGATTTTCATGAAGTATTCGCATGTTATAATCTTACACATGAATAGGAATGCATGTAAACATATCATAATTTCATAAGCCTAATCTCATGAGCATTATGTCAATCCATTACAAAGCATAACAATAACATGGGAGTCATATCAAACATAAGGGAGAAACATAGATTCATCAATTTTGGTCACAAATGAGTCATAAGGCATAATTCCTATTCTCTTAGGCATTTTATCAAACACCTTGCATGCATATCTTTAGGCTTAGGCATGAATATTAAAATAATACTTTATGGAAACATTTTACACTTCCAATGCAAGAATTTTAACCACAAACTAACATATTTTTATAATAGTCATTAAAGACTTTAACTTGATAATCAAAAAATAATATAAACATGGATATAATTCAATTCATACCATGTAATCCAAAGTTTATATTTCAAATAGTATTTGTTGAGCTTCATAGGTGAAAGGAACCCATGAATCAGCACTTGACATACCTGAATGGGTGATTTTTTGAAGATTGGTGGCGGAAATCTTAAATTCTTGACTTATAATTAAACACATAGGGTTTCTTGTCCTTGGGGATTGATTTTTGAGAGAAACCCTAATTTGGTGTTATAATGAATAATGAAGTTATGAGCTCTAGTCTAGTATAATTAGGGGTTAAAATAGGTGGAAAAAGACCCAAATACCTTTTTAAAAATGGCTTAAAATCATTGATCGGAAGTGGCGATGGTCCATCGCTGGCTCGATGGTCCGTCGGTTTATCCCATCGTACTTGGCCAGAACCTGACCTTTCTACCTCGTCTGCGATAGTTTGGCAATAGTCCATCACTAACTCAATGATCCATCAGTCCTAGTAGTCGCACTTGAGCAGAAGTCAGGTTCACTTCCTTAATTGCGATGGCTTAGGCGATGGTTCATCACTAGTTCGATGATCCATCGGCTTGACAATCGCTTTTGGGCAGTTCCAACAGTTCTCTATAAAACTTTCATAACTTTTTACTTCAATATCGGATTTGGACAAAATTGGTATTGTTGAAAAGCTAATTCAATCGAAAAGCTATCTGATTTAAACATTAATCATTTTGAAAGTCATCCCTAACTCTTCTAGAGACTAGAATTGACTTAAAGAAAGTTTTAGGTATAACAAAACTGGTAAGAAGTGAGCTGATTTGGTCATCATATCTACAATGACCTAGAATCATTCTGATGATGAGTACGAGGAAAACCTATTCACAAATTCCATATTTTCTTTCTCCCATTTCCACAAGGGAATACTAAACTCTTCCATGGAACCACTAGGTTTCTGGTGCTCAATCTTAACCTGCTGACATGTAGAAAACTTAGCCACAAAATTTGTAATTTCTCTCTTTATCCCACTTGACTAATAGATCTCTCAAAAATTGTGGTACATCTTAGTGGCCCCTAGATGAATAGAGTAACGCGCACTATGCTCTTCTACAAGAATTCGTTGCCTCAAGTCATCTACACCTGGCATGCATAACCGTCCCTAGCAATGTAACACACTATCTCTCCTTAGGATAAAACCTCTACTTTCTGATCTCTGACTGGCTCTTTTAACTTTACTAAACTGGGATCTCTATCCTATCTTTCCTTCACTTTGGAAACCTAAGATGATTCTAAACTATTTTGCACCTACACACTTCCCTTTGCTGAATCGACTAAGCGGACACCTAGTTGGTCAAGCTGTTGAACTTCCTAAACTAAATTCTTCTTATTATCCTCCACGTGAGAAAAACTATGCATAGACATCCTACTGAGAGAATCAGCCACTACATTGGCCTTTCCCAGATGATATAGGATGCTCATGTCATAGTGTTTCAACAACTTTAACTACCTTCTCTGATGTAGGTTGAGATCTTTCTGAGAGAATGCATACTGCAGTCTTTTATGGTATGTGAACACATCGACATGAACCCCATACAAATAATGCCTCCAAATCTTTAAGGCAAATACAACAGATGCTAAAAGGGCAGCCCGTTACACTAAAGCTACCGCTATGTGTGGTGTCTGGGGAAGGGCCCCACCACAAGGGTGTATCGTACGCAACCTTACCTAGCATTTGTTCCAGAGGCTATTTCCAAGGCTTGAACCCGTGACCTCCTGGTCACATGGTAGAAACTTTATCAGTTACTCCAAGGCTCCCCTTCAAATACAATAGCTACTAACTCAAGATATGTGTTGGGTAATTCTTTTCATGGGGATTAAGCTGTCTAGAGGTATAGGCTATGACCTTACCTCTCTGCATCAAAACACACCCTAAACCAACTCTAGAAGTGTCACAATATACCACAAACCCATTTGAACCATCTGGTAGAGTCAAAACTAGGGTTGTAGTGAGTTGAGTCTTTAACTACTAAAAACTCTTCTCACAACAATCTGAACACTGGAATTTGACTTTTTTTTTTAGTCAATCTAGACATGGGGGATGTAATGGATGAAAATCTTTTGACAAACCATCGGTAATAACCAGACAAATCCAAGAAACTCCTGATATCTGAAAAAGAGATAGGTTTAGGCCAGTTTCTCACTATTTCGATCTTTTGAAAATCAACTCTAATGCCATCACCAGTAACTATATGTCCAAGGAAAGCTACTGACCTTAGCCAAAATTCACACTTACTAAATTTAGCGAATATTTGATAGGCTCTGAAGGTCTGTAACACTATTTTGAGATGATCTACATGTTTATGTTCACTGCAGAAGTAGACAAGAATGCAATCAATGAAGACTATGATTAACATGTCCAAGTACTGCTTGATCACGCAGTTTATCAAGTCCATGAAGGATGCTAGAGCATTAGTAAGACCAAATGACATAACTAAGAATTCGAAGTGGCCATACCGAGTTCTGAAAGTTGTTTTTGGAATATCACATTCTGTGACCCTGAGCTGATGATAGCCTAATCTGAGGTCTATCTTAGAGAAGTAACTAGCACCTAAAAGTTGGTTAAATAAGTCATCAATTCTGGGAAGTGGGTACTTGTTCTTGATCGTGACTTTATTTAACTGACGGTAGTCTATACACATCCTGAGATAACTGTCTTTCTTACGAATGAATAGAACTGGAGTGCCTTATGGGGAAATATTGGGTCTAATGAACCCCTTATCTAGCAGATATTTAAACTGTTCTTTTAACTATTTGAGTTTTGCAGGTGCCATTCTATATGGTGGAATAGATATAGGCTGAGTATCTAGAAGAAGGTATATTCCAAAGTCAATTTCCCATTCGGGAGGGACTCCCTTCGAGAAACACATCTGGGAATTCACATGCTACTGATACTAACTCAAGATTAGGGGTTCCTGAACTAGAGTCTTGAACTCAAACGAGATGATAGAAACATCCCATATATATCATTTTTCTCTCCCTAAGGTAAGAAATAAGTTGACCTCTAACAGCTGAAGTACTACCCCTCCACTCAAGGCCAGGTTCATTTAGAAACAAAAAATGGACAATTGTCTTTTTGTAGTCAACTAAAGCATAGCATGAATGAAGACAATCCATGCTGAGAATGTCATTATAATCTGTCATCTCTAATTATACTAAGTCTGCTGTAGTGACTTTCTAAGATACTATAATCGTACAGTTTCTGTATACCCATCGGGGTATGATTGATTTACCCACTGGAATAGAGACTGAGAAGGGCTTTGCTAGGATTTTAGGACTGACTCCTAAGTTAACAGCTATATATGGAGTTACAAAGGAAAAAGAATCTCCTGGATCTAGAAAAGCATAAATGTGTACATGATAAACTTGTAACATACCAGTGACCACATCAGGAGAACTTTCTTGATCCTTTTGGGATTGAAGCACATAAATCCTATTTGGCCGCTGCCTACTAGTGGCACTGAAAACGGCACCTGACTGATTTGAGTGATCAAACTGAGCTGAAGGACGATTATACCGACTCTGTAACCCCACTTAAGGACACTTTCTATCCTTGTGGCCTGGCTTGCCACATCTGAAACATACATTACTATTAGCCCTACAGACAGCCTGGTGGTTTCTGCCACACTTCTTGCAAAGAAGATTCATTCAGGAACTGCTAACACTACCCTTTGGTTTAGGGCCTGGTACCCAATCTCTATTGTTATCTCTGAATTTCAGCACTGGAGCACTGACTAAGGATAGAGCTGGAACTGAGGATTTCGAGTAGAACTGAGAACGATTTCCACCTTCTGACTTAGACTGGGGAAAGTTGAAGCTACCTATCTAGCTCTTTTGTTCTCCTTCTCCTTCTCCATATTCTTAGCCTCCTCAATCTGTTGAGCATGGACCATGAGCCTAGATATGTCCATCTTTTTAATCAGCATTGCGGTCCTACACTCCTTGACCACGCTGTTAAACATGCCAGACACAAACTTAGTTATCTTAGACCTGCTATCTGCTACCACATGAGGAGCATATCTGGCTAGCTGAGTAAACTTGAGAGAATACTCTTTCACTGTCATATTGCCCTACTTCAGATTAATAAACTCCAATACCTTTGCTTCCTTTAAATCTAGCAAAAAGAACCTATCCAGAAAAGCAGTGTCAAACTACTCCTATTCTACGGGCCCCATATCATCGACCCTCTCTGCCTTCCACTTCTTGAACCATGAGTGAGCCAAATCCTACAACTGATATGCATCTAATTCTGCATTCTCACTCATAGTCACCCCCATAATGTCTGTGACTTTTTATACCTGATCAAAGAATTCCTGTGGGTCCTCATCTGACTTAGACCCGGTAAAGGCTGGAGGGTTCATTCGGGTGAAGTCCCAAATTCTAGTTGCGATAGTATTGGCCACTTGGTTGGCCAGAATGGCAGCTAGGATTTTATTTTAGACTACCACAGAATGAGCTAGAGTGGTGAAAGCTGCTCTGAATTCTGCATGGAAGACATGCTCGTCTAGGGGATCTGCGGTGGCTGATTTCCTATTTTTCTTCCGTTGTTCTTTTTGGGAGGCATGTTTTGTAGGAAAAAGTAAGAAAAGTATTAGATTAAGAGTGTAACTTGAGATCATGCTCACTCGCATGATATGAATACTGAAAGAGGGGAAACTTCTCCTAAAATACCTCATAGCCTCTTGTTCATAAGTGTGGTGCAGTACACACCTATGCACAAGACTCTACTAGACGCGACTTTCAGACTTCCTAGGACTCTATTGAAACTTAGGCTTTGATACAAAGTTTATAAAGCCTCAAGCCTACACCCCGGATGTCACACGGTGCTCATAATCTCGAAGGACCACAAGCTAACCCATGAATGGTATATGCTGCAATCACTAAATAATAATACTATAATAATGTGGAAATTACGCAGAAATTGGCATACAGTTCAAAACTGAATCATATACTGATATGTAAGTAATGAATACTAAATATCTGACAATTATACCTGAAAACTGAATAACGTTCTGAAATAATCTAGTCTAAAAAGCCTCAAACTAAACTATTTAAAAATGGAGTTGATAGGAAAAGTCCCCAACTAAATCCAAATACTGAAGTACTAATGACTAAAAATAATACTCTATCCTTGAAATATAAGGACTCACCACTAAATCTGCTGATGATGATCTAGGCTAAAATAGGTCAGGAGCTGGTGCATTTGAACCTATGATATAAGATATGATAGCACAAAAGAAAAGTATGCATTATTAATTTGAATGTACTGGTATGCTAAGTGAGTGTAACACTTCGAGAGTATACCCTAGGCGTCACACGGTGCTTACAGTCCTGAGGGACCATAAGCTTACCCATGATTGATATCTGATGTGAGCACTGAATAATAATATTAAAATAAATATAGAATTAAGCTGAGTTTCCATAAGGTTCAAAATCTAAATGTTGATAATAAATAACATATGGTAGAAACATCTTAAAACTAAACACTATTTGAAATTGGTCTAGTCTCAAAACCTCTAAATGAACTATCTAAATATGAAGTTGATGGGATAAGCCCCCAACTAACTCCAACTATTGAACTACTGATAAACTAAAATACTAAAATAAAAGCACATCCTCGGTATATGAGGACTCACTACTAAATCTGCAACTGCTGACTAGATCTTCCTAAGCATGGTCGAGAACCTGAGCATCCAAACCTCTGATATAAGACATCATAGCGTAAAAAAAGAGTATTCATCAATACGTGGAATGTACTGGTATGATAGATGAGGTAAGGCTGAATGCAAGGGCTCATATGCATGAACAATAACTGACTGAATGATATAGAGTAACTGAATATGAAAGAATATAGATAACTGAAACTACTGTGAATACTGAGTATGTAATTTTGTGCATGTATGTATACTATAACTGAGCTTTTTTGAAGATAAGTACTAGCTTTTGATAACCGAGTAACTGATATCTGAAGTTACTGATAACTAAATTACTGATACTGAGTGACTGTTTCTAACAGTCCTGATTCTATAGAACTGAACTGAATTCTAAACTGAGACTGAAACTGAGACTGTGGGAGGTAATTATCTAACCGATATGCCCTAAGTCTAAGCTGATAGGGTTTAAAACTATGAGCATAGTTGGAAGGGTTCTAAACACTAGAAAACCAAAATGCCAAGCCTAACTAACGGGTGACTCCTGGGCGGAGCCAAGCCTAATCTAACGGGTGACCCCCGGGAAATAGTCAAGCCTAATATAAAGGGTGACTCCTTATCCTGTGCTGGCTACATAGTTTTGGAGTACAATGACTGCTACTAATAATTATTCCTCTCTGATGGGGAATACATCATCCCTGCACTCACTTGGTGATAAATCCTACTCCCAACTAAAAGACACTGAACTGAGTATACAAAACTGGACTGGACTGATACTGAGTTTTCCTGAGTTTTGTAACTGACTGGATTCGACTGATTAGGACATGACTAATACTATTCTGTAACTGACACTGGCTCTAGGTACATAGCTAAATTATCGGGTATTAAATACCCCCAGAACTCAATAGCATAAAAAGAAAAACATATCATGATCATAAAGGCATAACAATACTTGCATGCTAACAATGCACTTATTTAGACATTTTGTCAAAAACTTGATATACATGAACTTTTGCATGTATGGGATCACATAATAATATGTCATGATTCCACTATTTACTTCACATTGGCACTTTAGCAAACACTTGAGGAGCATGGATTATTTACATGATAATGGTCAACACATGAATGTCATAATTAACAACTAAATTTAAATTTCAAGGGTTTAGAATGCAATTCATATATTCCATCACATAGCTATCTTAATTTCACAAAAAATTATAATTTAACAAGAATTGGATCCCAATTTCTATCATGAACATAAATACATTCAATTCCAAGCATGGAAATCATAAATCATAAATCTTGAATTTTTAAAAATGGTTTCTTGGAATCTATGGGTGCAAGAGACCCATACATGAAGACCTAACATACCTAAGAATAAGAGTTATTGAAGGTTCTTGGAGGATTTCTTGAGGATTGACCTTGATTCTTGAAGCTATGATTTTGGTCTCTTGAGAGAGAATGTTTTAAATCTTGAAAAAAGTGAGTGAATAATGAGATATTAGGTTATTTAGGGTATAAATCCCGTGTTTAGGTTGATAAGGGGTTTTGATAATTGACCAAGAAAACCCTAAAATTAAATAACGGAACCTAGAAATCTTGATTTTTCACCCCAACATAATGTGGTATAATCGCACCGGCTCACTACAAAGTTGACAACTAGGAACTGGGCTAGTTGTGCGATGCGGTGCCATTGCTGTGCGTCACTGGATGGGAAACTAGGCCTTGGTACAATGCGCTATTATCGCAGAGTAACACTGAAAAAGTGACAATTTGGATATTGGCTGGTGGCGCGATGCGATGGTATTGTGTTGGCTCACTGAAAAATGACAATTGCTATTGGGACTGCCTCCGTGGTGCACTAAAGTACCAGGTGGTACACTGTTTTACAAAAATGGCTCTAACTCTTCACCCGGATATCAAATTTGGGAAAATTTTATATCATTGGAAAGCTGACTGAATTTCTTATGCATTGACAAGCTCTAATTTGGATAATACTGAGTATTTCAAAATTTTACATTAGATAACTCATAGACAGAGAGTTAATTTTTGCTAGGGACATACGAGGTATTACAGTGAGGTAGGCTGATATGCATGGGTTCATATGCAAGAACAATAACTAACTGAGTAACATGGATAAAATTGACTGAGAATACATGTACATCTGAAACAACTATAAATGTTGATTATGTAATGTTATACACATAACTATGCATGTTGTAACTGAGATTTATATTGACACTAGGTACTAAATTCTGATAATTGAATAACTGATATCTAAGTTTACTGATACTGAATTACTATATACTAACTATTTTTGATAGTCTTAATTCTATAGAATTGAACTGAGTTCTGTACTAAGCTGGGTGACTATATCTGACAGTTTTGATTTTGAAATTGAATAGAGATTTTATACTGATTTTGAAACTGAAACTGTAGGAGTGTTTATCTAACCGACATACCCTAGGTATAACTGAATTGGGGTCCAACCTGTGATCCCAGTTGGAAGGGTTTTATCACCTTACCAAGGGATACTAACAATGACTATGATTTAACCCTCTCTAACAGAATGATCTTTCTTCAACCCTAGCTGGCAAAAAAACTCATATGAGATATATCAACCCTAGACTAGAAGGAAGACATATCCATCTATGCTAGATATGTATTTCTGTAATGTAGGTATTGCTACTAAGGGTCAAACCCTTTACTGAAAGGAATTCCCCCATCCCTAGTTTCACTTAGTGTTGAATCCTACTCCCAACTGAATGGACAATGAACTGATTTCTAAACTATTCTAGGCTAGACTGAACTGTTATTGATCATGTTGTCTAACTGGATTGAACTAATTTTGTTGGGTCCCGCTAACTGATGGAATACTACTGAGTTTTGTTAACTGACTGAGTTCACAAAGTTTTGAATTGAATACTGAAACTGAGACTATGATTGATTATTGAGTACTACTATTCGTGACACTACTGAGACTGTTCTGTAACTACTGTAACTTTAGGTAAGTAGGTTTAGGGTATTAAATACCCCCACAGCTTAATAGCATAAAAAGTAAAGCATAGCATAAACTTGAAAACTAGAACAATGTTTAGTTGCTCACAACTCTTTCATAGAAGCATTTCATCAAACATTTGTAAGATATAAGCTTGCACATATGCTAGCATGTCATGATTTTCACGTTTAATTCACATGAGCAATTTATCAAGCACTTGAGAACATAATCTATGCACTTAATACTAAACAGCATATATGCATCATAATTCAAATCCCCATTTGAAAATCAAGGGCTTTTAACATGAATTCACATAATACTACACACATGATAAATAATTTCACATGAAACTTGAAATAAATCATGGATTAGAACACAATCAATATCATAATAATGAATACACTAAAATCCCACAAGTAATTCATGAAATCAATTAACTTGTAGTTTAAAGGAATTTTTTTAACTCCAAGGATGGAAAAAAACCCTTGGATGAATACTTCACATACCTTGATGCTTGAATTCGTGAAGATTGATAGTCTGTTCTTGAATATTTGCTCTTGAAATTAAAAGTCCTAAGGTTTGTTCTTGAGTAAATTTTAGAGAATTTGAAAGAAAGTGAGCAATTTAGCCTCTAGGGTCATTTGATTTTATGTTTGGGGGCAGAAACGGGTGGGATGATGACCCAAATACCCCTCTGGATGCGATATTTTAATGACTAAAAATGTTTCTAGTGATGCGCAGACTAATGTGCCATGTCGAGTTCATGTTAGTTCACTGGAATTACACTGAACGATGGGGAAAATTATCTGTCAATGTGATGGGCGATGTGACGTATAAAGATCGCGTCGACCTACTATTTTGGTCACTTGAACATGGTTTAAATGAGATCCAAATAATTTAGAACTCACCCAAAGTGACCTACTGACATTCCTGATCATGAATAAACTTAAAAATCAATACTTTAAGGTCATAAGGTTCATAAAATAGGATCTTCAACTTACAAAGGCTAAAATACTTCTAAGTATAAACACTTAGCTGAAATTTCTAAATCTGGGACCTTTTTTCAAGCTTTAACGGATTGAGTTAAGTTTAGAATTTTGCGGGGTCTTACACCTTTGTAGATTAATCTATGTCATAGTATGTTTATGATGTTATGTTATATTTGGAATTGGTTTTAGGTGTTGGTGATTAAATAGGCAATACTAGGGTTAGTTGGACCTTCTAGGCTATTCAAAAATTATAATTTAGGTGCTTTGGCTTAGTTTCTTAGTTCCTCACTAGAACTTCTAACTTACAGTTAATTGTGGATTTTTGACATCTAAATGGATGTAGATACCTTATCCTAGTCCAGGGTAGAAATTGCCTAGTAGTGGATTTTGGGGATTTAGAATTAGGCCGTTTGACCCACCTTAGGCCACAATTTATGTTAGCTATTGAAAACCTTTGTATGGTTGTTGTATGTCTTAAAATTCTTATTGAGATAATATTGAGAATCTTTTACACTTGATGGTAATAACGGGTTGAATATTTAGAGTTGAGGCTTATTAATCATACTAGTAATTATACTATTGCTTATGATGTTGAATATATGATTATCAATTTGAATTTGAATTTTAATATTGATTATAATAATGATGATATACCTACCTATTCTTGTCTGGGCATTTATTATGATATAATGATATTATTATAGATTCGAATGTAGATATTAATGATGGTATTGATGATATTATTACCGGTTTGAGTCTGGCTATAGAGTACGTTATTATTGATATATTTATCAAGTTGAGTCCAGCAACTACTTATGATATTAATTATATGATACCGTTTCAAGGCCGACAAAGGAGTATGATATATGGGACATATGTATATATGTTTAAGTTTGGAAATGGAAGATTATTGGAATGTGGCATAATATGGATAGATTCTGGTTGTACCTTGAGAGTTGGTAAATGATGGAGGTTTGGGTTATACTATATTTATGTGTACCCTCCAGGCTTCTAGGGGCCTGCATTGGGTTATTTACTTTTTCGCACTTATTGGATTACGAGGACTAATTTTTTAGTTATAATAGTATGTGTTTGATCCTTTATGTCAAGGTATTATTCCATTTATTTACTTATTTATGTATAGGGATGTTGGAGTTGATTCAGGTTTATCTCTAACTTGACTTAGTTATGTTATCTTGCATGTTATCGTATTTATATCATGATTTAGCTTAGTCATTCGATGATGCCTTTTGAGTCCCATGATTTTCTACTCATACTATACTTTTGTACCTTTTTTATGCAGATTCAAGTACTAGTTGTTGCCTTTGATTCATCGATCTTGCTGAGTTAGATTCTAAAGATACGGTAAGCTCTTGGAGTCGGAGTTTTCCATTTCCTTCTTACTTATGTCTAGTCTCTAGTTTTGAGATAGGATTGTATTAACTTTTTTAGACTTGAGAATTATTTATAGTAGCTCTTGTACTGGCTCTACCAAGTTATGGGATAGTTGTCAATATTATGGTTATTTTTTAGGAAATTTCTATTGTGTTGCTTATTTATTTTGTTGAATTATCTAATTATCCCTTTTTGGGCATTGCGAATAGTCTGGGCTAGGGTTTGACTTACCTATTGGAGAGATAGAGTAGGTGCCATCATGACTCGTAAATTGGGTCATGACATAAATAGAAGTGGGTTTATTATTTATGGAGGAGTGAATTTATTATTGTTAACGTAATTGTGGGGGTGGATTCATGGGTGTTCACTGAAAAAATGAAAAGTAGTAAAATGGGCTTTGTCTTATAAAAAGATTAAGGATGATGTGAGGTTTTAATAGAGAGTGAGAACTCTATAAATTGGTGGAGATTTTTCATGTAGTATCGATGTTTGCATTTTCTCTGTGTGTATACTATTTTGGTAGGATTTGGGATTGTTAACTTCATTGAATTGCTATATGAAAGAGGCAAAATGGGAATGGGCTTCTCTGGTATATCTTTAATGGTGGAAAGTGGTAATTGGTTGGTGTGTAGTGGTTGGAGGTGATATAAATGGGTGTATTAGTGAATTGGAAAATGAGAGTGATGGAATGTGAATTTTTTTTTGCCATGAAATTTTTTGAATTTGTGTACAGGTGAGGTTAATATTTTGTTAGTGGAGGGAGTGTTGGTGTTCTAATGGTGTTCATGGTGGAGAATTTGTGATCAAGGTGGAGAAGTTTGGTGGTTCGATAGAATATTGTTGTTGCTTTTATTCGATAGAGGATATAAAAATGTGATCCTTTCTATTATGTATGCCTATTCTATTTTTTTTAATCTTCTTGTGAGAGGAAAGAAAATGTGAGTTTGTTATTTTTTGTATTTTTATGGAAAGTTTGTTAGGTAAGATGAGGGCGCGTGTTTGTTATTTTTTGTATTTTTGTTGAAAGGATGTTAGGTAAGATGAGGGTGCATGGTAAGAGTGTGATAAATAAAATGATGATGTAATCTAGTTATGATGTTCATGCGTGTTGAATAGAATATAACGCTTGGTGGACTAGATAAAAATTAAAAAAAATATCTAAAAAAAATATTATTTGGACGAATGAAAACTTGACAAGTGACACTATAAATTAGTTACTATTTTTGTATTTTCCTTATGTAGAAAGCATTATAAAAATGGAAAGTATTTTTTTGTAATTTTCTCCCATTTTTAACAAAATTAAAATAATATCCTAAGATACGATTGTTTTTTCTTATAATTGTTTATTTTCAAATTAAAACATGTTAAAAACATATAAAACTCAAAAATGACAAGATAATGTCGAAACAAGAAAATTTTTAACGTGACAGTATTGTGAAAGATTTAGTGAGGGTAAGAAATCATGTGTCTATAGTTTCCCTTTTTGTTTGGAAACACAAAATGTTTTCAGAAAAAGAAGTGGACAAAGAGACAAGTTTTGATCCAATCATTATTTAAAAGAAAAAAGAAAAGTGGAAAGACGTTCTATCGAGTACTGGTTTTGGACAGCCTATATATTTCGAGTTATAAGAAAATCATGTCATATGTAGTTCAAGAGAGTAAAATATAGGAATGGCATATACCAAGATGGAAAGTCAAACGAGGTCCTGTCAAGGTTCCGATCCAAGACTCCTGTTATTACATCAAAGTAAACACTAAAAGTTGAAAGAAAAATACAAGTATAAGATCTTATCCATGTAGTTTCTCTTAAATCTTAACATGAGTCTTGAGTTTTAGATATCATCTTGATTTTTGGTAAGTGACTTGATCTTGAAGCTTAGATTTATACTTTAACTTAGGTGACACTTTAACACTTTTCAAATAATCCTTGGAGGATATTCTTGAATAGTTGTTCTTGTGATCTATAGTTGGATAGAAATAGATATCCAAGTTCTACGCCGCATGCTAACTCTGGTTGTCATTGAGATTGAATATTCTAGAAAAGATAAGAATCAAACTATTTTTTATGGGAAAAACCTACAAGACATCACAAACAAAACAAACAAATAATTTTTTCCCCTGTTTGCACTGAATTTTTTTTTGAGTTATTAGTAATTGCAAACTTTAAATAGGAACTTTGATTAGGAAGTATTTTTCTTAGAAGAAAAGGGAATAAAGAATCTTAGACTAGGAAGCATTATCCCAAGAAGAAAGAAAAGAAAAGTCTCAGACTAGGAAATTTTATTCTAGGAGAAAATGAAAAGTAACTGTCTGCTACTAGGAATGTTCATCCTAGGAGACGAATGCAAGATAACTGTCTGCTACTAGGATTATTCATCCTAGGAAAAAAATTCAAGATAACTTCTTGTAACTATGAATGTTCATCCTAGGGGACAAATGAAAGAGGATTGTGTACTATTAGGAATATTCATCCTGTGAGTCTAATGTGAAATGACTATCTGAGACTAAGAAATGTCATCCTAGGAGAAATGAAAAATGACCTTCTCAGACTAGAAAATGTCATTTTAGGGGAATAACTAACTCAGACTAGAAAATGTCATCCCAGGAGAGAATGAAAAAGGACCATCTTAAACTAGGAAATGTCATCCTAGCAGAAATAACTATCTCAGACTAGGAAATGTCACCATAGGATAAATAACTATCTCAGACTAGAAAATATCATCCTCAGAGAAAAATAAAAAATAATTGTCTCAAATTATGAAATACCATCCTATGAGAAATAACTATCCCAGACTAGGAAATGACATCCTAGGAAAAAAATAAAAAAGTGACTGTCTCAGAATAGGAAATATCATCCTAGGAGAAATCAAAAGGGAGTGTCTTAGACTAGGATATATCATCAGAATAGAAAATAAAAAGTGACTATCTCAGACTAGGAAATGTTACCATAGGAGAACTAATTGTCTCAGACTAGGAAATGTAATCCTAGGAGAAAATAAAAAGTGACTGTCTCAGACTAGGAAATGTCATCCTAAGAGAAACAATTGTCTCTGGCTAGGAAATATCATTCTAAGAGAAAATAAAAAGTAATGGATATATGCATGAAAAAGTGAAAGAGTGAGGAGTTTTTACTGTAATCATATTTGTGAGATCGAACCTCTAAACTTTCCTTTATACCAATAAAATTTCTACTGATTTAGGAAAAGAAAGAAGATTGTGAGTTTAAAAATGGAGGTCGATTTGTGGCATTGGCTCTGAGTGCTACAGTTTCTTTTGTTTTTATATTTGACCTTGACTTCGACTTAAGTAA
Organism: Capsicum annuum; assembly: GCF_002878395.1. Classification (NCBI taxonomy): domain Eukaryota; kingdom Viridiplantae; phylum Streptophyta; class Magnoliopsida; order Solanales; family Solanaceae; genus Capsicum; species Capsicum annuum. The sequence continues at coordinate 94,765,440 of NC_061113.1, forward strand.
ATTGTGATTATTGTGTATGCGACCACATTGAAGTACCTCGGACAAAAAATTTTAAACCTTAATATCTATTTTATTGGTATCATTCGACAAATATTAAATCTTGTATTCATCGTCAAATATGGCAACTACAAAAAATAGTGGAGTCTATCATTTCTTCTTGAATTATGTCCTATATGATGTGCTTTCCAGACATTGCTTTGTGCAATTGAAAAATTGATAGAAAATTTTAAAATTATTCCTTACTTGTTTTAAGAAAGACTAACTCAACGAAAATGAAAACGACTAAAATGTTAAGTGAATAAGTATTTGTCAAAATCTATCCCTTTCGTGGAAAACAAAAAAGAAAGGACTCTTTGAATATGGTAGTTCACTTTAATAATCATGACATGTATTTCAGACCAAATGATCTGATCTGTTAATTCAATTTGAATTTCATTCTTGGCAAACTTCTGAAATACCTTGGATTTTGACTTTAGAAAAAATTTAGGAAATTTGAGTTTTGGTTAACATAAGACTTAGGGTAAAAGTCATATGATAGGATACGGGTTGGGGTCTTCAACTCGTATGCAAGTCAATGTGTTCTATGTCACTTTCTATCCAAGGTACAAATAGACTCCTTACTAGAAGTATGTGAAGGTACGAGTCATATATGGCTAAGTTGTATGATGCCCCAAAGTTAGTCTAGAGGATTCTGCTTGGGGTACGGGTTATAGGGTACTTCTCATATACTAGGATACGAGTTAAACCTTGGTGGTTGTATATTGGCTAGTATAGAGGTCCAAGGTAAGGTCTAGGGTATGAGTAAAAGGTACCACTCATACCTTAGGGTACGTTTTAGGGGGTATGGTCGTACCTCCTTGGAGTTAGTTTTCAGCTTTTAAGCTAAGGGTATTCTAGATATTACTCACCCTAAAATACTAAAGTCCCTACATCTTAAACTATGTTGTGGCCTCATATAACACACTATTAGAATATTAAACACTACAAAAACACTCTCAATACTCTATCCTGAAGATTGGGGCTAGGGTTCTTCAAAGGTGGTCATCTTAAGGCTTAAGAGTCAAATTTCTACGGTGAATCTTCTTAAATAAGGCATGTAACTCTTTAATCATTGTTATTTCATAAATATCATATGTTTTAAAGTGTGATTATAATTCTTAAATGGTAGTTTTGAAAACCAAAATTGAGGGATTTGCTGCATATGGTTGATACTTGTTTACTCTTGGTTTTACTTATGTTTATGCATATTGTTGTATCATGGTTTGCATATGTGGGTTCTTGTTAATTGTGGTTTAACTATGGGTCATGGGTTATGATAATGCTCAAACTACACCTCTCAATGAGAATGTAAGCAATCGTTGTCTATATAAAACCTAACTAGGTTGGGGTCGAATTCCACAGGGAATATGGTGTGAACGTAAGTCGTTTGCAAATCAATCAACTGATAGTTGGATGTTCCCAGAAATGGGGAGTTTTTAGTTTAACAAGTAATTGTCGATCTCTTTAATCAGTGTTATTAATCAAAATCAATGTTTATAATCAAGAGTTTCTGAAAAACTAGAATTATGTTCACTAGGGCTTCCGGTACTTGACAGGTGCTAATGGTGGTTCAAGATTCTCACGGTAGGTAGGACGACAAGTTATCTTTATTGACATTATGCTTAAATGTCTCTCGACCTACTTAAGAATTTAATTACCTAATCCTCTCAAACTTAGGCAATTTATATTTACTGCCCAGATTTTACCTTAGGTTAACCAACCTTGTTAAAGTGCTGATTATTAAACGGAGCATTTCCAAGTCCCTATTGATAATTCACTTCCCACTATATTTTATTTCTTTCTCAAGCAAACCAAAGTAGGTGTTATCTATTGTTTGCAACCAACAGACGTTAATTAAAACCTCAGAATTATCAAGAAATCCTACCACCTTTTGAATCTTGAACACTTAGCACCTTATCAAGACCTAACCCTAGATCCCATAATTCAAGTTAAAGGAATTTAGCCACTTATAATGCTAAAATCAAAACAACAAGTTGTATTCATGCTTGGAAGGTCAAACTTACCACAAAAAGAATAATAACTAGTGAATCGCCGATTAGAACACAAAGGAAAATCCCAGAATAATGATAGTAACCACTTCAAAGCATTTGCTTTTTCAAGCCATGAAATTAGAGAGAGAGAAATATCAAAAGTATTGTCTAAACTTAATGTGCGGAACTCCCTTAGAAAACCCTAAAACAAAGCTTTAAATAGTTCACCCTAATTATAGAAAAAAAAATAGAATTCAGAAATCCCTTGAATTAAGTGATGACATTTGTGATAGAAAATCAGGAGGCTGACAACTTATCACAAATGTCGTCATCTTCTTCACTTCCTATTTAAGGCTGAAGACAAACTTGATAACTTATCAGCTTCTTGATGGCCTATCCTAAAATGTCGTCAAAGCTCTGCTTCAGTTCTCCTGTGCTGCCTTAGGCTGACGATATTCTTGACAGATTGTCAGACCCTTGACGACTTATCACAAAATGTCATCACATCTTTCAACTTAGGCCAATTCTCTATTTACTACTGATGACGAACTTGTAACTTATCACAAATGTCATCAACCACCCTTTTCTTCAGATTTGTTCAGATTTCAACTTTTTTGCTCCCATTCTTGTTGGTTCTCTATCATATCAGCTCAAACTGCAAAATCAAACATAAACTAATCAATAATGACAAAAGTGGCTTAAGACTTTGCAATTATTCGTAGTTAAAAGCCTCAAATATATTAGCATTAGCTCACACATCAACACTCTCAACTTAAAACAATTGCTTGTCCTTAAGAAACTCAACACAACTAAGAGAATACAAGGCACATTTGGCAGTCAATCATCCACATTATCTCAAAACACTTTTACCATCTCCAAGGTCACTCAATTAAAGAACAATGAAGAACACCAATGCAAAACAAAAGAATCAAGATATGGTGTCAATTTAGTTATAACAACTATGCATAGACCATTATTACACTACCCGAAAAAGTCAGTAACTAGAAATGTAACCAGTATGCCCTCATAGTAAAGATATCCCCCTCATCTCATATTAGGAATTATATATGTAACTATTGGGACAATCAAAATACTCACTCTCAGAACGAAGTTCCAATCAGTGTATGCCAAGTACCATAGGATTGCCCTTATATTCATTACCCAGATCTTCAGATAGGTCAGCTAGGATCACTATAGGACTTCTCTTAGGCTTGTAATATAGGCTAGAGGTTGGTATGATACTTGATGGTATTTAAAGTGACTAAACCTCCTAGACACTACAATAGCTTTTTGGGGTTTCACTCATTAGCCTTTTCCGTTCTTCTCTTTCCTTGATCATACTTATTTAGGATAGGTGCAGTCTTTTCTAAATTACTTAATCTTTTTCACAATTTTTCTTTTTCTTGCTCTTTTCCTCTACACCCAACTTTTTATTCTTTTCTTTTATGCTACCTTTCTTCATACTCATTCTATATCACACACCCCTATGATAGCCACCCTCAACTTAGGCTATTTGCCTATGTTAAGGTGCATAGTGTCCAAGGAGGACTAGGGCCAAAATAGGTTTATTGTGATTTAAATGGGAAGGTAATAGGTGTCATACAAAGAAATAGGCTAATTAGGCTAAAAACAGGGATCAAGGGATATTATACACATAGGGAAGGTTATTTAGGCTAAAGTGAGCTAATATTAAAATGGCCTATGATCTTTTCCTCACCCCTATCCTTGAACCTAGGTAAGACTAACTGGGCAAGTTCTGGCTTTAGCATACAAAGGGAACTAAGTAGTTGTTCACACACACATGGCACACACGTATATCACAAGCTATGACTTATTCAGTTCATACAACTGTTTAGCAATGATTATTATGTTACTAGAACTAATGCCATAAAAAGATGCAAAGTGGTCACACTTGAATGTAAATCACACAGTTAAAGGAGTAGACCACTTGAAAAGGTGTACAAAAATCACAAAACAATTCAACTGCCTCAAGTACAAGTATTTCTCCTAATCGGCTACAAAATTTAGAAACAATAATTTACTCTACACCCTCAACTTAAAATTAAAGAAAATATGAACTAAGGGTTAGAGTATACATGGAATGGATTAATCCCGGGGTCATGGGTTCCTGACCCTACTGCTGCATCTCCATCAGGAGCCTCGAACTGTTCTGGTGCAGCTGGTCTATCGGTCTTTGAAGGCCTACTGGTGGAGGTACCTACTGCTCTCGCTCGGATGGCTGCCTCCCATCTCTCATTATCCACTAAGGACTCAATCCTTTCCTTTTTCATCTCCTCCTTTTCAGACTTCTTTCTTTCCCTCTTCTCTTATTCTTTTTCTTTATCACTGTTGGGTCTTTCTCTCTTTTTTTTGCCTTTCTTCTCACCTTTCTTTTTCTTTTTCTTCACTGGCTCCTCTGTGGGATCAAGCAATGGGATTTCTCTCTCTAACTCTTCCACTGTCAGCTCCAATGACACCATAAATTGGTGTTTTTGTAACTTTCCAACCTCTGCCTTCACCTTAGCCAGTTCTGACCTAATTAGTGTCATCTCTGGGTCTGATCTCTCTTTCGACCATGTGTTAAAGTGGTTCTCTAATTCATTAATCCTGGTCGATAAGGTCGTGTAAGGCTCAAGTGTGTCCTTAACTCTTTTGTCAACTGCAAGTACAAATTGCTTGGCAAAGAGTTTCAGTGAGCCTCACACCACTTGGACTGCTTTGCTATTCTCTTGAAATTCATTGGAATGAAGGTAAATTCTATTGTAGGCATAGTAGTTTGCGAATTTATCTCAGTTCTGGGCACTGATGATTCTGTCATTATGGTAAATATAATAGGTGCAGCTTCAGAATCTGGCATCTCTATATTAGGTACTGAATTAGTACGTATAATTGGTAGATCAGTGGGAATCTCTGCACCCTTGTCAATCATTAGCCTCGACTGATTTTCCTCATTTTTTAAAAGATTATGGGTCTTCTTGGCAAGGAGTTCTTCTTCTAACCTTATAATCTTCAGTACGTTTGCTGCCCTACATAACCTTGTAATTAATCAAGGAAATGGGATATGTTGTATCAGACCACGAGACATGAATTTTTATCTCTTCGGTAAAAATCTCTCTAAAATTCAATTTGAGGTTAGCCACAAAACTTGTGACTAATATTTCTTTATCATCCCCGATAATATTATCATTATTTATGGGCATCAACCGAGTACGAACAATACCCCACCAAAATCTTGCCTCTGAATTCAGGGAGGCTTTGAAGATCATTTCACTCGAATTTGTTAGCTATTCTGGTTCTTCATCGGCTATGAGTGTGGCTAACCAATTCTACTAATTTTCCTGATACTTCAAATGGGCATAGAAAGTAGGTGAAGTAGCCTGAGGAGTGAAATTCGATCCATGAATGAATCTATTGGTTGTTGCTTCAAAAATATCCATCATTACATCCCGTACCAGAACTTTGTCCAGCAAAGGTTGTTCAGCTGCTTTCTCTCCTTCTCTACACATGTTTTCCAAGAGATCTTAGTAGTTTGCATAGAACTCCTTCAATAGTGTCGGGAAAAATGAATTTCCTCCTCATGTAGTCCATCCTAAATCATAGCTATGAAATTTCTGCTCCACTTCTGGGTACCTGCTCAACCCCTTAGTGATGATTCTCTTCTCCTCAAAGATTGACCTCTTGACAGCTCTCTTGTTGGTTCTGCGAAGCCCATCAAAGAAGATTTTTTGAGCTTTGGGAATCTTCCATCTAGAGCTATCTCGAACTTCAGGATTCTTGCATTTGACCATAGTTCCCTGAATCAGAGAGTCTTTGTCATCTTTTGGCTCAGCAGAAGGGGACTCGTTTGATGGTCCCACTAATTCAGGTTGCCCAGATTCATGTTTTTCAGACTCAGGCTTATCTAAATCACACTCTTTAGATGCAGCATGTTCAGACTCTTGTTTCTCAGAGGAAGACTATTCAGAAGTTTTATGCTCGGATGTTGTTGGCTCAATGTTACTTTCTTCACTCTCCTTCACCTCAACTGGTGAGGTGGTGGAGTTTTTTTAGATCTTTGCTTTTTTTTTGCTTCCTGAGCAGAGGCTCTTCCTCTTCATAATCAGACTCTTCATTAAAAAGTCTCCGAGATGCACTTCCCTTGCTCACTTTCTTTGTGGATTTTGAGTTCTTTTATTTGGGTGCCAATTCAAGACCTATAGTAAGAGAAAAAACATTAGTTGACCCTCAAGAGTACAAACACAAACACATCGATCATTGAAATTCCACACCCCTTGAAAGGGTTTAGTAATGCTTCAAGTCCTAGGTGTCACGATATTTCTTGATAAGTCGTAACAAACGTGATAGACTATCATAAACATCATCAGCTCTAAACATAACTCATAGGTTTTATCAACTTCTGATGACATTTGTGATAAGCCATCGCAAACATGATAGCGTATCACGAATGTCGTCATCTCTAAATAGAACCTACTTCATTCTTAGCAGTGTTTGATAACATTTATAATAAGCCATCACAGTTGTGATAGCTCATCATGAAAGTTGCCAGCTCTTATCAGAACATCACTTTGACTTTAACTCAATTTTTGGTCCTATTTTTCCTTAAAATCCACTCAAGTTTCATTTTTAAGCTGAGCTTATAAGCCTTAGGCTTGCACAACAAACCCTAGTTCCGATTTTTAGCCCTTTTTGTAAGTTGAACTTGGTTCAAGCTTCTTGGGAAATTGGGTTGTCATCAATCTATCACTTTCCATTAGAAAAGAATAGTTAAATTTCAAGCATACCTGATGGGAGCCTTCAATGTGATTATACGAGCAAGAGGAAGTAAGAAGAAGTTCTTGATTTTAATTGCGAACCCACACACACAAGCAACTTGCTTCTTGTTTTACTTGAAGGAGTTCAAAAAAGGGAAGAAAATATTCTAAGTATGAAAGGAAAATAACTTAAAGGAATTAAAAACTAAGCGGGAAGGTGGAAAGGCCAAGCTATGGGCTGGGTCGGGTCTTTTTAATTTGGCCCACAGTTTCAGCTAATATTGTGCTTTTTATGATCACATTTCTGATAAGCTGTCACAAATGTGATAGCATATCACAAATGTCATCAGCCTTGATAGACCCTTCTTCAGAGCTGAGGTCTCTAACAAAAAATCTGATGACTTATCACCATCTTGATAGCCTATCAAAAATGTCGTCAAGGGCATTTGGCTGAATAAATCAACTCCACCTTCTGTGAACTAAATCCTAACTACAAAAATAAATAAGTTATTGGAATATAAAAATTTGGGGTTGCCTTCGAATAGCGCCTGATTTACTGTTGCATCACGACTTGGTTATCTTGACTACTCAGACTTCGCCAAGACAACCTATTGTTACCCCTTTACTATCTACATAGAATACATCAACGATTGAGAAGATACTCATCTCTTTTTACTGAGTCATGGATGAGTGTATTTTGAAGCGTGTTTCTTTATCATTGAGCCTAAACTTCAGCTCATTCAGCTCTATGTCTACTATCACTCGTCCAGTTGTGAGGAATGGTCGACCTAAGATGATGGGCACCTCAAAGTCCACTTTACAATATAGGACTACAAAATCAGTAGGTAGAATAAAATCGGCCACCTTAACTAAGACATCGTGTAATATGCCCACAGGCCATTCACAGACCTATCTGCCATCACTAACCATATGTTTGTCGGAGTAGGATCCCTCAAACCCAGTTTCTTGTACACAGAAAGAGGCATTAGGTTTATACTGGCTCCCAAATCGCATAGTGCTTTTGTGAAATTTAGGGAACCAATAGTGCATGGGATGGTAAATGCTCCCATATCTGCCTTTTTCTGCACCAAAGATCTTGTAGAGATAGCGCCACAATGAAGAAGATTATCCTTCATTTCATGGCTAACCTTCCATTTCTTAGTCACAAGGTCTTTCATGAACTTCGCTTATCCTGGCATTTGCTCAAGTGCCTCAACCAAAGGCATATTTATTGTCAATTGCTTGAGCCTTGCCATGAATTTGCTGAATTTTTCCTCATCCATTTTCTTTTTCAATCATTGAGGAAAGGGAGGCGGTGGTCTAGGGATATTTTCAGCACTACCTCCTTCTCCTTCTATTTATCTTTCTCTGGAGCATCATCAAAATTGTTCAACTTTTTAGACTCCACTAGATCACCTTCTTCTGGTTTATCAACCACTACTTCATCTACAATAGGTTTGACCACAAAAGGTCCAGGTACTATCTTACCACTTCTAGTGGTAATAGCCACTCATAATGCTAAAATCAAAACTACAAGTTGTATTCATTCTTGGAAGGTTAAACTTACAACAAAAAAGAATAATAACTAGTGAATAAGAGATTAGAATACAAAGAAAAATCCCAGAATAATGATAGTAATCTCTTCAAAGTATTTGCTTTTTCAAGCCAAGAAATTAGACAGAGAAAAATATAAAAAGTATTGTCAAAACTTAATGTGCAAAACTCCCTTAGAAAACCCAAAAACAAAGTTTTAAATAGTTCACCCTAATTATGGAAACAAAATAATAGAATTCAAAAATCCCTCAAATTAGGTGATTACATTTATGATAGCCTATCAGAAGGCTGACGACTTATCACAAATGTCGTCAGCTTTTTTTGAAGCTTTGGCTCTTCTTGTTTAAGGCTGACGACAAACTTGACAACTTATCAGCTTCGTGATGGCCTATCACAAAATATCGTCAAAGCTTTGCATCAGTTCTCCTGTGCTACCTCAGGTTGACGACATTCTTGACAGCTTATTAGACCCTTGATGACTTATCTCAAAATGTCATCACATCTTTCAACTTAGGCTAATTCTTTATTTACTGCTGACGACAAACTTGATACTTATCCCCAAGCTGACAACTTATCATAAATGTCATCAGCCATCTATTTCTTCAAATTTTAACTTTTTTGCTCCCATTTTTGTTAGTTCTCTATCATATCAGCTCAAACTATAAAATCAAACATAAACCAATCAAAAAGGATAAAATTTGCTTAAGACTTCATAATTATTCATAGTTAAAAGCCTCAAATATATTAACATTAGCTCACACATCAGGTTATCCTAAACTTTATGGTTTATACCTGGTTTTGAACTTGGTAAAAGCATGCCCTCAAAGTGTTTGTGAAAATGCCTAAAAGAAAAAACTAGTCACATGTTAATGGTGTTTTGAACTAAGGCTTGGCCTAATGAATATGAATGGTTTGTAAATGGCTTTGTGAAGGCCTTTTTTTCTATGTAATGATCTAAATGGTAACCTTGTTGGTTTAAATTGTTAAATGTCTTTGAGTCCCTAACATTAAATTGATTTATATCCTTGTTAGATAATGGGTTCTAGTCCCTAAGCCTTAAATTGAACAAGTTTCTTTGTTAGACGATGGGTTTGAGTACCAAAGTCAATTGAATTCATGGGTGATTGATAATGGTAATGACATATGGTATACTTGCAAGTGGTGTTCGTATGACGATACCAATGAAATGTCTTTAGTAAGTAATTGGCTTATTGGTTGTGTAGGTGGAATAATGGTTTTAAATTGGGCTTAATGGTGGGATGTGTAGTCGGGCCATAAAAGTGGAGTTTGAAGTACTAAGAATGGAAACTATGCTAGACGATATGGGTGTCTTATGATAGGTTGGTTTGAGTCCCCTAATTGAACATATGAAGAAAGGTTCGAGTCCCTCTTACTATATGTATTGGTGCTAAGTTACCTTGATTATGCCGGGAGGTTTGAGTCCCTCATATAGACATTTATGGTTATGGATATTCTCTTATTTGTGTGGTTATACACACTGGAGGCCTTCTATCTAGGGGATAGTTACGCCCATATAGCCCGTAGGTTCTTTGTTCTATAATGGCCATGCTACACAGCCCAGGATAATGATTTCAAAGTTTATTCTTATCTTGTTCCCTATCTCGACATAGTATATATATATATATGTATTACATTGGTTATGTGCATTGGTTGATTAGTTTTAAAATATTGGCACTATTTTATCCTTATTCTTGAGTTACATGCTAGCGTTCCAACTGCTAAACATCTTCGATGTTGTATCCTCATACAATGGAGGTGTTTCTTATAATACACCTCCTACTCAATGATTGGACTCCGGATCAACTTGTGTTGACTTAAAGTGGTGAGCTTGCATACTTTGAAAGGCTTTATTTCTTGTGTTGGTTTCTTTTATTTTCATTTGGTTTAGTATTGGACACTGGTTTTTGACTATGGTCGGGGGCATGTCCCAATCAGATATTGTTTTACTTTCAAATAGAGTCTTTGTGGAACTACTATGGGTTGGTATGAGCAGTGTTGGTATTGGTGTTAGCCTTGGAATTGGTATTGGTGTTATGGCAGATACCATTTGATTGTATTTATGATTGTTCATCCTATTATGTTATGGACATGGACTTGGTTATTATTTTGGGTTGGTTATGGTTGTTGGTTTTGTATTGGATGGCTTTACTTATTTTACTTGGTCATGGTCATGAATCTATCCTAAAATCTTTGAGTTTCATATACTCTATCTTGTTATAAGTTCAAAATTTATCCGACTCAGGGTATATGCTTGGGTGGTCAATTTGGGAAATGGGGTGGCCTCCGATCCTTGTTGGCTTGAGATGCCCATTATGACAAGGCTCTAGTTTGGGTTGTTTCAAGTTAGTATCAGAGCTTTATGTTCCACAAAGCCGTGTTGAGTAGAGTCTCTTTTAAAGGTGTGTAGCGATCCACATTCATAAGGGAAAAGCTATAAGACATTTAGGAATGTATTATTTTCATGTTTTCTTATTTTGAGCTATAGAGTATAAGGTCTTAGATTCTCCTAATTTTTAATTACTTATATTTTAGATCATGCCTCGATGATCTGAAGCTCACAAAAACTCCTCTTTCCCAACTAAGGACAATGTTGATAGATCACGCTCTATACATGGGATTTATATGTGGTCTATAGGTGTAGTTCTTGATTATCCTGGAGTTCCACCAGTTCCCTCTATTCCTTCTCAGTCCAATGTGATGAATGTGGAGTTTCATCAGTTAATTCATATGATTACTCAGTTGGTGAATTCTCAGGCCAAGCGTGGTGTCTTTTTTACTCCATCTTCTGAGGCCACGAAAGGTTGGCTAGTTTATGAGGTTAAATGTTCCAACTTTTATGGGTGTTAAGGTAGAGGAGGTTTCTCAGGGTTTCTTGGATGAGATGAAAAATATTTTTAGATTTATGCATGCCACAAATGTTAAAGGGGTAGAGGTTGCAGCATATTAGCTAAAGGATGTGGCGTGCCAATGGTACGAGGAATTGGATTGGGAAAGGGTTGACACTGAGGAGCCATCGTTGTGGGAGGATTTCAATAAGTATTTTTGGACCGCTTTCTTTCTCAGGAGTTGAGGGATGCAAAAGAGAAGGACTTTGTTAACCTAAAGCAAGGAAAAATGCCAGTCAAGGAGTACACCTTGAAGTTTTACCAGCTGTCTCGATATGCTCTGGAGATAGTGTCTGATATGAGAGCCCGAATAGGAAAGTTTTCGTCGAGACTGTCTTATGCGTTGATCCTTAAAAGTAAGGCTACCTTGCTGATCAAGGATATAGATATCTCTAGACTGGTTGTCCACAGTAAAAAAATAAAAGAGGAAGAAAGAAAGTAGTCTGAGTTTAGTGAGAGGCAAGGGAAAAAATTTAGGCATTCTAAACAAAGTGGTAGAGATAGGGGTAAGTGGACAAAGAAGAAGTGGGGGAGTGCCTATTCTTTCTACACAGCTAGTTCTCCTTACCTAAAGTCGTTGGGTGATCATCGGTCATAGCATGATTGTGGTTCTTGGGCACAAAGTGCCCAATCGCAAGTTAGTGGGGCATAGTTAGCTCCTTTCCACCCTACTTGTTGATTTTAGGGGCATTCGCACAGTGGATTTTGTAAAAAAAAAGAAGAATATGTGCTTTTATTATGGTCAGATTGGTCACATGCAATGTGACTATCATGTTAAGATGGGTTCTAGGGCTAGTAAGGATCTTGTGTTTCTTCATCTTCTCCTGCACCAAAGGGTGTTACTTCTGTATTTGTTTCTACTTCTGGTATCGACACTGGCCGAAATCAGTTATATGCTCTTCCATCTCACCAAGATTTTGAGGCATCTCTCAATGTAGTAACTAGTATGTTGAAACTTTTCTCCCGTGATGTGTATTGTTTACTTGATCCACGATCCACCCTTTCTTACGTGACCTTGTTTGTGGCTTTATATTTTTGTTTTGGTCCTAAATTGATTTCTGATCCTTTTTTTGTATCCACCTCAATTAGTGACTCTATGATTTCTAAAAGAGTTTATAGGGGGTGTATGGTATCTATTAGTGGTAGGAAAACTCTTGTGGATTTGATAAAGTTAGATATGGTTGACTTTGATGTCATTTTTGGGATAGATTAGTTGCATTCATATTATGTCTCTTTATATTATTCGACCCATAATGTTATGTTTAATTTTCCTAATAACTTTGTCACTATATGGGAAGGGGGTTCTTTAGTGCCTAAAGGGAGATTTATCTCATACCTTAGAGCTCAAAAGATGATTTCCAAAGGGTGTTTGTATCATTTGGTCCAAGTTAAAGATTCTAACTCAGAAGGTCCTTCTCTAGAATCTGTCCCTGTGATTAATGAGTATCCTGAGGTTTTCCTTGATGATCTTCACGATATCCATCCTTATAGGGAAATTGATTTTTGGATTGATCTTTTTCTGGGAACTCATCTTATTTCCATCCCATTATATAGAATGGCTCTAGCTAAGTTGAAGGAGCTTAAGGACAAAGTGAAGGATCTATTAGATAAAGGTTTTTTCTATCCTACTGTGTCTCTGTGGGGTGCTCTAGTGTTATTTATGTGAAAGAAGGATGGTACCCTTTGGATGTGCATTGACTATCGTTAGTTGAATAAGGTGACCATAAAGAATAAGTATCCTCTTCCTAGGATCGACGATTTGTTTGATCAACTTCAAGGTGTAAAGTATTTATCTAAGATTGATCTTAGGTCGGGTTATCATCAGCTTAAGATTAGAGATGTAGATATCCCTAAGACAGTTTTCAGAACCCGGTATGGTCACTATAAGTTCCTACTTATGTCTTTTGGGTTGACTAATTCCTCGGTGACATTCATGGATTTGATGAATAGGGTTTTCTATCAGTTTTTAGATTTGTTTGTCATTATCTTCATTGATGACATCTTAGTCTACTCTAAGAGTGAGGTGGATCATGTCGATCACCTCCGTGCTATGTTGCAGACCTTGAAAGAACAATGTTTGTATGCCAAATTCTCCAAGTGTGAGTTTTGGTTAACAGCTGTAACTTTTCTAGGTCATGTTATCTCTAGTAAAGGGATCATGATGTATGCATAAAATGTTGCGGTGGTTAAAAAGTGGTCTAGACCTGCGACTCCAATCAATATTTTGAGTTTTTTGGGTTTAGCCAGTTACTAGAGAAGATTTGTGGAAAGTTTTTTTTACTAGTGCTACTCCATTGACTAAGTTGACCCAGAAAAAGGTTAAGTTCTTATGGTAAGATGCGTGTGAAGGTAGCTTTGAGAAGTTAAAGAATAGGTTGATTTCAGCTCCAATTTTGACCTTGCCAGAGGTTAATGATGGCTTTATAGTGTATTTTGATACTTTTCATATTGGGCTAGGCTGTGTGTTGATGTAACATGGTAGGGTGGTGGCTTATTCTTTTAGGCAATTGAAAGTTCATAAGAAGAACTACCCCACTCATGACTTAGAGTTGTTAGCAGTGGTATTTATGCTTAAGATTTGGTATCACTATCTCTACGGTGTTCATGTTGATATCTATTCTGATCATAAGATCCTGTAGTATGTGTTCACTCAGAAAGAGTTAAATCTCAAGCAAAGAAGTTGGCTTGAGTTACCAAAGGACTATAATATGAGTCTTTACTACCATCCAGGTAAAACTAATATAGTTGCTGATGCTTTTATTAAGTTATCCAAGGGCAGTCTGGCTTATGTAGATGAGGATAAACAGGATTTAGTGAAGGACATTCCCCGTTTGGCTAGTCTTACAATTTGTCTCACAAACTCTGAAGATGGTGGTGTGTATGTGCATCAAGTATCACAGTCATCTCTTGTTGTGGAGATAAAGGAAAAGCAGATGTTAGATCCCAAATTAATAAAGATTAAGAGTAATGTGGGTCAGCAAAAGGTTGTTTACTTTGCAATTGGCGGTGATGGTATCTTGAGGTACCAAGGCAGGTTATGTATTCCCAACATCGATGGATTAAGGGAAAGAATTTTTTCCGAAGCTCATGAATCACGTTATGCTATTCATCCTGGTTTTACTAAGATGTATCATGATCTTAAGGAGCTTTATAGGTGGAATAATATGAAGTAAGATATGGCTAGCTTTGTGGCTAAGTGTATGCTGTGTCAACAAGTAAAAGTTGAGCACATGAGACCCGATGATTTATAACAAGAGATAGAGTTGCCCGAATAGAAGTGGGAATTTATTAACATGTATTTTGTTACCGATATTCCTCGATCTCTGAATCAATGAGATTTGATTTGGGTCATTGTGGATAGGATGAATAAGTCCACTCGCTTTTTCCCTGTGAGGACTAGTTATTTAGCAAAAGATTATGCCAAGTTGTATCTTACAGAGATTGTGAAGTTTCATGGTGCTCCAGTTTCTATCATTTTAGATCACGGTACTTCGTTCTCATCATATTTTGGGAAGTCATTTAAGGAAGGTTTTGGAACTAAAGTATGCCTTATTACCACTTTCCACCCGTAGTCAGATGGACAAGTGGAGAGAACCATTTAGACATTAGAAGATATGCTTCATGCTTATGTGATTGACTGTGGTGGTAATTATTTCAACTATCTTTATTTGATTGAGTATACTAATAATAATAGTTATCACTCTAGCATTGATATGGCTCTTTGTAAGGCATTTTATGGTAGGAGATGTCGTTCTTCTATTGGGTGGTATGAAGTTAGTGAGGGTTAGTTGTTTGGCCCTGATTTGGTTCACCAAGCCTTAGAGAAGGTGAAGGTGATTCGGGATAGATTGAAAGCCTTTCAAAGCTGCCAAAAGTACTATACAGATGTAAGGCATAGAGATTTAGAGTTCAATGTTAGTGATTCAGTGTTCTTAAGGTATTTCCTATGAAAGGAGTGATATGGTTTGGTAAGAAGGAAAAGTTAAGTCCTTGGTATGATGGTCCTTAGTTGGTTTTAAAGTGGGTTGCCAATGTTGCCTATGAATTAGAGTTGCCTCCTAGTCTGAGCTCCATTCATCCGATTTTCCATGTCTATATGTTGAGAAAGTGTGTGGCTGATCATTCTTCGGTTGATCCTTTAGAAAGGTTAGGTATTTCATATTCCTTATTTTATGAGGTACTCCCGAAGGAGATCTTGGATCTTCAAGTTCATCGGTTGCAGACAAAGAATGTGGCTTTAGTAAAGGTTCTTTGGAAGAACCATAAGGTTGAAGAAGCTACTTGGGAAGCGGAAAAGGACATGAAGCACAATTATCCGTTCCTATTTTCTTCTACTGGAATTCGTGTGGAAGGTATGTGTTCTTCAACATACTTTTGTTTTCTTACTTGGTTAAAGGAGAGATTGATTTCCTTACATCTATTTTTTCTAACTTAGTTGGAAATTAGACGATGTGTTGGGGTGTAACTCATGCTTGTGCTTTCCTTACCCGTCATTCGAGGATGAATAATCCAAGTGAGGAGAATTGAAATACCTTGGCTTTTGACTTTTAGATTTTTTTTAAAATTTGAGTTCTAGATAACATACGACTTAGGGTACAAGTCGTATGATAGGATACGGGTTGGAGGTCTTCAGCTTATATATAAATCATTGTATTCTATGCCACTTTATGTCCAAGGTATGAATAGACTCCTTACTAGAAGTATGTTAAGGTATGAGTTGTATGTGGCTAAGTCATGTGATGCCCCTAAGTTAGTCTAGAGGATTCTGATTAGGGTACGGGTTATAGGGTACTTCTCGTATACTAGGATATGAGTTAAGCCTTTGTGGTCATATGTTGGCCTTTATAGGGGTCCAAGGTGAGCTCTAGGGTAAGAGACAAGGGTAACACTCATACCCTAGGGTATACTTTATGGGGTATGGTTGTACCCTTCTATAAATTCATTTTCATGTTTTATGTTGAGGGTATTCTAGATATTTCCCACCCCAATCCCTTAAGTTCCCACGTCTTAAAACACATTGTGTCCTCTTATAACATACTATTGGAAGGTTAAACACTCCAAAAACACTCTCTAAACTCTCTCTTGAAGATTAGGGCTAGGATTCTTCAAAGATGGCCATCTTGAGGCTTAAGAGTCAAATTTCTTCCTTGAATCTTATTGAATAAGGATTACGAATCCTCCCTCATTGTTTGTTCATAAATATCATATGTTTTAAAGTGTGATTATTATTCTTAAATGGTGGTTTTGAAAACCAAAACTGAGGGTTTTGTTGCATATGGTTTAATATTGATTACTCTTGGTTTAATTTGTGTTTATACATGTTTTTTTATCATGGTTTGCACATGTGGGTGTTTGGTAATTGTGGTTTAATAAATGGGTCATGGGTTACCCTAAACTTGATGGTTTATACTTGGTTTTGAACTTGGTAAAAACATGCCCTCAAAGTGTTTGTGAAAATGCCTAAGAGAATAAACTAGTCACATATTAATGATGTTTTGAACTAAGGCTTGGCCTGATGAATATGAAAGGTTGGTAAATGGTTTTTTGAAGGACTTGTTGTCCATGTAATGATCTAAATGGTAACCTTGATGGTTTAAATTATTAAATGAGTTTGAGTCCTTAACATTAAATTGATTTATGTCCTTGTTAGACAATGGGTTCGAGTGCCTAAAACTTAAATTAAACAAGGGTCTTTGTTAGGCGATGGGTAAGACTTCTAAAGTCAATTGAATGCGTGGGTGATTAATAATGGTAATGGTATGTGGTACACTTACAAATAGTGTTGGTATGAAGATTCCAAATAAATGCCTTTGGTAAGTAATTGGCTAAATATATGTGGAATGACTCTCCAATTAGGGTTAAATTTTCCTTGGGCCTAAGATTCTAACCGTATTCCTATATTAGATAAGGGTTATAGCGCGCTTAAATATTTTGAGAAGAAACACGAGGATTGTGATGTGTTGGTGCTTACCATTGAGGATAGATTGGTGGTTTGATGTATGATTATGCATTATAGACCCAATACTGAGGCAGGCCAACAAAGTATTGAGAGTCATGCATGATCACTGTTACATCATTGTTTTTCTTCTTGAACTTAAAATTTCCTACACCATATTGAATTGCTTGTGTAGTGGCCTTCGAAGTAGAAAAACTTATGACTTTCTCTAACTTAATTCCTTCTTCTACCATTTCTCCCATTTTCATGGCGTCATTGAAAGATCTACCCAAAGCAGAGATTAAGTTGCTGAAGTAAGTAAAGTCTTGAGCTTGAAGAAAATAATTAACCATCTCACTTTCCTCCATAGGTGGATTGACTCGAGCAACTCATTTTCTCCATCTTCTTCCATACTCACAAACTCTTTCATAAAACTTCTTTGTTATCTTGGTCAAAGAGACACAATTTGTAATAGTGTATGTTTTACTAAAATTAACAAATCAAAGCTTGAGCCATGTCATACCATGTGTAACACCTAGTAGTATCCTGAATTGTACCATCCAAAAGCCGACCTACTTAAACTTTGATTGAAGTAAGTCATCAACAATTCATTCTTTCCATCAGCCCTCTTATATTAGTGCAATACTTTATTAAGTGGGAAATAGGGACCTATGTTCGTTCTACAACTCAAACTTAGATAATTTGAAATCTATCGATAATTAAATATCGAGAAATAGGAGCAAGTATTTGTAAAAAACATTCATTGTTCCACCTATCCCTTGTATATTTTATAGGGCGTTTTCAAGACTCTTAACCTCTCTAGATATGTCATCTTGCTCCTTGATCATATTAAGCTTCTCATTCTCCACAGATAGATCATACGGTGGGTGGTGGCTATATGGGCTAGTATCTCAAAAGGTCATTTCTGGGTAGTACTAGTGATTATCAAAATCAATAGGCTGAGTTTCATTGACAAGCTAGGTATAAGAAGTTGTTGTGAAATTGTGAAAGTGCGAGCAAAAGACACTACAAGAGGAATACTTATAAGATGTGATATTGAAGACCGTATAGTGGAAGTACCTAGAAAAGTAGAAGGATTATATGTTTGGCTAAACCAAGAGGGTAAATGAGATCTGTTATACCAAAACATGAAGCTTGAGTGAAGATTGGTATGGTGGGATTAACCTCTAAAAGACCGTGGGGTGGCGGAGGCTGAGGTTGGCCATTTATCCAAGCCTGATATACATGGGACAATTGTTCATTAAACCTTCTTACTTCCTCAAAAGATCCTAATACTTGTTCAATCAAATGAGTCTGGAGGTCATCCCTTACTAAAGTGGTTGTTTCATCAGCCATTGGTACTTTTCTCTTTGGTCTTATGAGGTAGGCTGAGTTGTCAGGATACCACAAGTCAACCATATTAAATTAATTGAATGATAAAGATGACAAATGAGTTGGGGTTTAACATTTTTTTTCAAACTTGTAAAAGAAATTATGAAGACACAAAATAAAGAATTCTTTTTTGAAATTTCTATAAAAGAAGTTTAAGAAAATCTTTTTGAGTTTTCGATTTGAATTTCAAATGAAAATGAACCCTAAAAGTATCAAAGGATTTTTTTTTTTGAATTTTTTGATTAAAGAGTGTGAAACAAACCATACTAAAAGAAATAAAGAAGAAAATCTTTTTTTAACAAAGGTAAAATCATCATTTTTTAATTTTTTTTTTGAACAACTATTACTGACCCAAGAAGGATTGCCTACATATCTCACTCAGAAAAAGGAGAATCAAACGTGCGTAGTTTGTCTAGATTGGAAAGTTAAGAAATTTATGAAAGGCTAGTCCATGACTTGAGAAACAAGGCTCTTATGTACAAATAAATATAAATTATTTTTGAATATTTTATTATGAAATCATTCTAAATATAACTTTATAGAAATTCACAATATGAAGAAAAGGAATCAAAATATTTTCTGAAATTTTTGTAAAGCATAAAACACTATAAGACATGAAAAATCTTTTTTAAATTTTTTTTGAGAATTGTTTTGGTTGCAAGATAAAAATGTAGAAATCTCCTAAAAAAAAATTTTTGGTTTTTTTAGTTATAAATGCATGCTAATGAAAATAAAGAAAAACTCTTTTTGATTTTTTTGCTTTTAGAAAATGAGTGCAAAAGGTAAAAAAAATTTTCATGTTTTGATATGTGAAAAAAAATCAAACAAATACTACAAAATAAAAAATCTTTTTGATTTTTTTTTCAACCTATCCTTGCAACCCTCAAAAATCACTCTACCAACTGACCTTTATACTCTTTAAAATGCATCAAGTAGCACATATAGATGTTTTGGATGAGTTTCCTACAAAGGACTAATTGGGTCTTACTAGATTTTGGCATGATGCACATATTTGTGTCTTAAAGGCTGACCTAAGCTGGAGTTCACTAACAAATAATATTGTTCAGGTCCACGTGGTTGATAATGGCTACTCTAGCTATCGACCCACTCTATGCTCCAATGACACCCCTCCTAGATAATCTGGAAGACTCAACAAAGGGTCGTATATGCTTATAGTCTACTCTAAGACTCTTTTTTAAAGAAATGACCCCGGTTAATGTGCGTGATGGCAGGTATAAAACAATAATAACAAAAGAAAATCTATGAATAAGTAGACTGTAGGTATCAAACAATGAGAAAAAATGACATAACAAACAAGGTATCTATTCAACTATAGTACTAACTAAACCGACATGAATCAACATATCAAGCTTAAATCTGAAGTCCCCAGCATAGTTTTCATAACTGTCGCATCTATTTTTTTTACCGAAAGGGAGTTTAAGAAGGGATTTCAAATTCTAAAGTGACTAAAGATGTTTCAAAAAAGAATTTAGATTAAAATTAGTGCCATCACTTGATATTAAGTTTCAATGTGCCAAGTCACCTAGAAAGTCCTTTTCAAAATATCTAAAAATTGATTTATGAACAGAGATTTTGATTAAGAAATTCTGTTGACCGAGTAGAAGGTGTGAGGGACTCCTCAATACCATAATTTTAGAATGGTTTCTCCGTCAATTCATATTGGCTAAACTGATATTACAAATGAATAGAAACACAGAAATACAAAGGTAGATAGACAAATAAAGTAAACAAACACGTAAATACAAACAAACAAATACAAAAATAGTGTCCAGTCTCATTATACATTCAAAAATAAAAATAGAGTTTGAAAAGAAACCTATTCTATCCTAACTAGCCTAAACTATGTTTTACTCGATATCCCAGGTTTTGATCTCGATCAACTGCCAAATATAAAGTAATTTGGGGCATTACCTGGTAAAATGAATATCTTTTCTACAGAAAAATAAACAATAATCAAGCAAAATCTCTATAGTTTCAAAATCCTAACATTTGTATACCCAATGAGACAACATAAATATGCTTCTATCAATTGAATATAAATCCAAATTAAAATAACAATGAACTAGAACATACTAATTTACGCAAAATTTTTAATTTTAATCCCTTTTCCAAAGCACTAATTTAGCCAACTAAAAACCCATTTGCAAATTTTAATTAGACACTCAATCAAACACCAATTAACACCATAATTACATTATCAAAGAGAATGACATAACAAATATATTAAAGAAAATCAAATAAAAGTAGAGATGAAAATGGAACTCAAATGGAATTAATTTTGAGCCTTGATTGAAATGTTGAAATCAATGAGCCATAAACTGAAAACCTCAATTCAGACCCAAAATCAACAACTTCGGCCCTCTAATTTCTATTTGTCACCAAACCCAATCTCTTATCTATCTATTTTGTTGTTTGTGAGTGTTTGAACGGAGTATTGTTTGTAGCAGTTAGAATAGAGGTAATTTGGTTGATTAATTAAGGAGGTCTTATTATTTATGGAAACATGAATTTATTATTGTTAATAGAAGTATGGCGGTAGATTCATGGGCATATTCTGGAAAATGAAAAAGTAGGAAAATGGGTTATGTATTAATGAAATATTAGGGGCGATGTAAGGTTTTAATGTAACTCTATAAATTAGTGGAGTTTTTCATGTATCATTAGTGTGTGAATTCTTTCTGTGTGTGTGTACTATTTTGGTAGGAGTTGGAATTGTTTATTTTAATTGAGTTGTTAATGAAGGAGGCAAAATTGGAAATAGGTTGCTATAATCTCTCATTAATGGTAGAGAGGATTTCATAATGGTAGAGAGTGTTAATTGGTTGGCGTGTGTGGTTGGAGGTGATAGAAATGGGTGTATTAGTGAAACTAGAAGATGAGATTGATGGTGTATGTGAATTGTGTTTGTTACTATGAAGGTGTGTGACATTTGTGTATAGGTGAGCTTAATATTCAGTTAGTGGAGGGAGTACTGGTGTGCTAATGATGTTCATGGTTGAGAATTGGTAATTAATGTGGAGAAGTCTGATGGTATTGATGGAATGTTGTTGTTGCTTCTATTCAACAGTGGAGAGAAAATGTGAGCCTTCTGAGTGTGTCTGCTTATTTTGTTTTTTTTTTAAGAGGAAAGAAAATGTGAGGTTGTTATTTTTTGTCTTTTTTTTGGAAATATTGTTAGGTAAGATGAGGGTGCTCTATAAGAGTGTGATGAATGAGATAAAATGATGGTGTAATCTAGCTATATATATATTCGTGTGGGATAGAATAACAAGACTTGGTGGACAAGATAAACATAAAATTAAATATTAAAGAAAAAATATTATTTGGATGAATGAAAATTTACCAAGTGACACTATCGTTAGTTACAATTCTTGTGTTTTCCTTATAAAGAAAGACTAATGAAAATGGAAAATAGTTTTTTGTAATTTTCTCTTCTTTTTAACAAAATTTCAATTCCCTTATCCCTCATGATATGACACAATGCATCCAATTCACACGTGCACCTATAATAATAATGTATTTCAATTAAGTTATTTTATCTTATGTATTCAGGTGTATACAACTATACTCATCATTCACAAGCAGGTCCGAAGATCAATCAATAAGTTCCCACTTTAGGAGCACAAATGCAACCAAATTAAATCTATACTTCATCTAAAGACTATAGCTCCATTCACTTGTCAACCCTCTTTTATTCATATTAAGATTGGTGGATTCAGTTACTATATAGTAGCTCTTGCATTAAGTAATTACTAGGCTCAGAGACACTACTTCATTAGCCAATTACTTAATTATTTGGCTTCCTAACATTTGGCCAAATCTTTTCTTTAGATTTAATAATTTTTGACACCATATCCGATTTTCATGATCCATTCTCATAACTATATAAAAACAAAAATTCATACATTCAAGACAAGCACAACATCGATTTTTCCCTTTTTAAGGTGCTTAAGTCACATTTATAGATTTTACAAGTTCACACAATCTCTCTGTCATTATCCACATTTACAAATTCCACCTTTTAATTCATTATGTAAGTCATACGAACACAAAACATCCATCAAGAGATTCATTCATTAACACATCAATACATAATTAGATCTTTCTAAGTAAATTTTGTGTTTTTATCCATCCCAACATGCCCGTAGTTCTAATTATGATTCTCCAATAAATTCTATATTTTGTACATATTTTCTAACCATATTCTACTATTTATAAACCATAACTTAACTTAATGATGAGTTGCTGCTATAGAGTGCGTGCAACCTTTCTTCTTGTCTTTATTTTAGTGATTTTGATAGAGAATTCATGAGAATAAAAATGGAGCCACATTTCTTACGGGCTTTTAATTTATGGAGTTACAACTTGAGCAGCGCTTTATAATAGTCATGACCTGCGGGTGACCATCTTCGTCTATGTACCATACTAGAGTGGTACATTATTTTCATAATATTAAACAAATAATTATTCATATCGGTGAAACACCCAATCCTCTGTATTACAATAATAATAATAATAATAATAATATCAATACTGGTACGACACTCAATGCTCTTGAATAATACCAAGTGCATTTTCAATTCTCCTATCACTTAAAATATTACATGGTGCACCCAATTCACAAGCATAATTATGATAATAATGTATTTAAATCATGTTTGTTTATTCAATGTCTTAGTCTTGTAGGTATATACAACATAGTGATCAATCACAAGTATGTTTGAATACCAATCAACAAATACACAATTTACGAGAACATATGAAAGCAAATTAAGTCCAAACATCACTTTAATGGCATAAGTCTATTCACTTCCCAAACCTCTTTTATTCATATCAAGATTGGTGGATTCAATTACTACATAAAAACTCTTATATTCAAGTCATTACTAGATTTAGCGATATCACTTTTCTAGTTGATTATTTAACCATCCAACTCCCTAAAAATTATCCAACTCTTTCCTTTAAATTCAATAAAATGCAACACCATATTTCCTTATTGTAATCCATTCTCATAATAATATTATAATAATAATTCATACAGTCAAGATAAACACAACATCAGCTTCGGTCCTTTTTATGTATTTAAGATAGATTTATAGATTACAAGCTAACACAATTCTTCTATCGATATTCCCATTCATAGATTTCACCTTGTAATTCATCCTGTAACTCGTACAAACATAAAACACTCCCTAAGGGACACATTCATTAGCACATCAATACATAATTAGATCTTATTACGTAAATTCTATGTTTTATTCATCCCAACACCATGCCCTTAGGCCTATTCGTGATTTTCCATGATTTCTATATTATGTACATATTTTTTTGTTTGCAGTATACTATTCATAAATTGTAACGTACCTCAACACTGAGCTGCTATGACAAAGTGCATGTAACCTTGCATTTTGTCTCTAATTTAGCAATTTTGATGGAGAATTTGCAAAGATAAAGATGGAGCCACGTTCCTTGAGAGACTTGACTCTCTATTATGGCCATTTTTAGTTTAGAAATATCCATAGGGGAGTTCTTGGAGAGATAACACTTTTTAGGACAAAAATGTAACAAAGGGCTTTTAATTCGTAGAATTACTACCCAAGCACTGCTACAATGGTCAAGGCCTCCTATAACAAGCATGTTGTAGTGGCCAAGGTACTACTGTCATAGCCTTTAGGTAGTTTGGATCCACGTATTTCAAGTGTATATATGAAATTATTAGCCAACAAATAACATCTAATCTCAATTTAAACTCAACTTGATAGAAGGTTTTAAAGTTATTTATTTTATCATAGATAATTTTAGTAACACTAAAACGATTCACTATACCAACTAGGACTTATTTTCTAATGTGTTATACATATGGCATAAACCTAAATATATAAATTGAAAACATTAAAAAAGAAAAATGCTTCCATTATAGTTAATTCATCTAATGATTTTGACAACAAAATAGAAGCTATGACCAGTCTTTTTTGTTCTTCTTTTTTATCTACCTTAGAAATTCTTTTACTTGCCATCCTTTCCTTCCTTACAAAATCCTCAATTTTTTAAAATTCCAAAAACCTTAACACATAAAATGACAAACTTAAATTTCAAACCCTTTCAATTATTCTCCAGCATCCCTGCCATCGTCATCACTATTGAAGTCACAAATTCCCTTTAAACTTCATTGAATATAGCTAGACTAATTGAACATAAAGGTGAAGGATTTAATGAATACAACTGAAAATGGGGTGGTGAAGAAATCAGTTTATGGTGGGGTCTATTTTATCTTATTACATTGCCTATTATAGTCTCGAGAATCTGAAATTAAGAGGGTACTATGTGGTTATAAGAGCAATGAGTATATGAATGTTTATAAATATGGTTGTGGATGATGTAAAGAAGTTTAAGATGATGCTGGTTGAAGAAGAGGATAATGACCGCAAAAAAGATTATGCGGTATTGGGGATGATAAAAAATTGTTTAGAAAAATAAAAAGGGCATTTAATGCATATATGGCATTTCTATTGATTCTCGCACGAACCCACAAAGGGTTGACACCTCTTGCTATACCATTTGACAAATCAGGGGTGTTTTAATATTTAATTAGTTAAGTGTAGAAGTATTTTTAATACTAGATATAGTTCAATGCTAAAAGTAATAATTTACACTATGTTTGGAGGTATTTTTAACACTTTTCTCTTTTTGTTATTCATGAATAAAACAACTGACCTAATAAAAATGGCATGTATAAGAGGATGCTAGCTTCCAATTAACAAAACCTCCAAATATTGACATTCTATAGGCAGAAGAATAACAAGCCGATATGAATCATTAAATGAAAAATTAAGGAAATATGGTCCTTGTAAAAGAACTAGACGCAATAGAATTAAATGTGTATAGTCTAGTGGCTCAGCTATATTCAAAGAAACACAAACAAAAATGAAAAACCTAATATTTAAAGTTGAAAATTGAATTCAGACATATTAGACTGGGACCCATAACATTTCCAACAGTGATATTTGATATTTTGTAGTCCTCTATCTATTTTTTGCATTTATATTAATGCTTTTTTATTTCTAAATGAATTAATTATATGTTTTTGGTAAAAATATCCATACAAAATAACTCAAAATAATACACAACCAAATGACACATCTACAGATAATATATTATAAGTTTACTTCACTATCTTTCAAAAATAAGTAAATCAACTTATATTCAGTCACAATTGACTGAATGTATAATACATAATTTGTAATCACCAGTCGGGTTATTTTTTTTATTTTGTGTAGTTTCTACATCTAGAGATTTTCTGTAGTTGCTCAGGTCATTCATAACTTGATGGGAATAGTGATTTGGCTCCTGGGCAGTTTTTAAATTTCTATATCAATTTTCTTATTTTTGGAGATTTTGAAGTTGAGAAATTAGTCTTTGGCCAAAATTTCTAGTAAATAGACTTAGATGAAAATTCAAAAAGTCCCATTAGCTTTAGAATATAGATTTTGAGCTAGGGGGACCTTTGATTTGGGTCCTAAGAATTTCATGCTCATTTAGGCTATTGGGTAGATTTTGGTTAAAACATTAAGAATGGAATGGGGCCCATATTGTTTAAAATAACGTATGTTGGGATTTTTTTTGATTTTGTTGATTTTGGCATACCATTTCTAGTATTGTAGCATATCCTATTTATGTTAAAAGGGTTCTGAATGAATCTCAAGGATCTACTCAAAGAAAATTCCAACTCTTGTAAGTGATAGTGTCTGGTTCACCACTTTTGCGGTCCCTCAATCTATTAAATAGTGGATGCTTTTATGGTAATTGTCATCTCAAAAGGTGGCTGCTTAAGTGGTCTCCACTGATAATATATATTTCTCCATTTTGTTTCTTCCTCTATTTTCACAAACTTTAAACAGGTTTTGAGCTTAGAGTTGTAGGATTTTGAGAGGCTTCATCACTTTGAGTTAAATATGATATTCCTTCCTTTATTTGATTGATTCCTCATTAATTTTACATTTAATTCCATCTTAATCTCCATAAAATTTTTGGTCTAAATGCTAGATTTATTGATTATTTTGGGCTGATTTTGGCCTCTATTTGAACTTCTATCATCCTCAATTTTTGAGCTTGCGTTCCTTTCCCATTAAGGGACCTAGTTATGGGTTCAATTTTTGTTAGTCGGTCATGCAGGCTAATTATTGACCCAATTTTTAGCTTAGAATATAAATTTATGATATGGGTATTGTTTTTTTGGTATTGACATATAGATCATTATCTTGATACCATGGCCGCAGTCGAATGCTCCTAAAAAAGTTAAAGTCCTAAAGTAGTAGTTCGTAAGTGTTTTTTTCAACGTGTAAGTAGGATGGGGTATAACATCTTATACACTTTACCCTATAAGATTTTTTATCGTATAAATTGCATAGGAGGTAGTGGTTTTGTGATAGAGTTGATATCATCTTAACATTTTCGATGTTTTTGACCTTCTTTGGGGAATCTTAAACAATTAGCTTGGGCCTTAATTCTGTGTTCTTATTGTAGTGTTAGTATTAGTATGGGAATATTTGTATGCCTGCTGTACTGGTAAGATTAGGTTAAAGATGTTATTTTGTTTTATGTTGTTGGGATTAGGTTAGCGACCCTTAGTATTTGTTTGGGATAGTACTTCAACATGGGACTAATATTTCTTTGTTGGATGCTATTTAATATTATGGATAACCCCATTTACTCTATTTCCTAGTTGGAATATATATAAATACTATTTAGTACATTGGTGGGCCCGAGGCCTTGGATATGAACTAATTGAACATTAGGTTAGTGTTTTTTGGTATTGAAGAGTGGTGATTCTGGTTTATAGATATTTGGGTGATTATGCTCCTATTGTTTGGATACTAGTGATGATATACATACCTTTATACACTCACTTACATACATTTGGTACGATTCTAAGGAACAACATTAATCTTACAACCATTTTTAGAAAGGGATTTATTCTCATTTTTGCACTCATAAATTGAATTTAGAATGGAAAGCATACCTTCCTTACTATTGGATGATGATTTTTAAGACAAATGCATTATCTACACTCTAATTTCAGTCCTACCACTTACAACATTTATATCATGTTACTGACTTTCTTTATTATATTTTAGAAGCTTTCTATCCTAATTTTCACCCATTGACTCAAACTTTGACATGTGATTTGGAGTTATATTATAGATGCATTAGCTTTAAGAATGAAAAATTGATTATTTTAGTCCTGTTTTGTAATGACCCTCCAATTAATTTCCTTTGTTTTTGTGCTTTTTATACATTGAGAGTTTTTATAGTTGCTGGGACTAACCGTTAGTTACCCGACAGTTTATTGGATTTTAGATCCATTTCCTATTTTATAGCTTTTGAAGTTAAATAATGGGTCTTGAGTCAAAAATTTAGGTAAACGAACATAAATGCTATTTTTGACAGTCTTATTAGCTTTGAAATGTCAATCTTAGGCTAGGAGTACTCTTGGTTTGGGTCTTGAGGCTTCCAAGTTTATTTTGGGCTATTGGATAGATTTGGGCTACAATGAACCTAAAGTGTAGGACCCTCTTTTATCAAAATAACCTCGATGGAAATTTTAATGGAACCATTAAACCTATAATGCCAAATTTGGTAGGATATCATAGTTCTCTTACATGCATGGGATATTTAACTAATTCTAATCCCCTGATCGGAGTCCGTAGAGTCTTGCTGAAATTGGCAGGTGCCAACTTATCTGGTGTAGCAACTTTAGTGACCAACAGAACACTTTAGTGGATTTTCACCTCTTTAGCGGTAGCTGCTTTAGCATCTTGAGACCGCTTTAGTGGATTCTAGTCAGCCATGGCCTAGTCATCACTTTAGCGGTCAGTTAGCCACTAAAGCAAGCATCACTTTTATGTTGTAAATATTCCTTTCTCCATAATTTTCATATTATATTTTTAAGTATAATCCTTCATTATAGTCCATATAATCTATGGAATTATGAGGAAATTGAGTATTTGAGGCTAGAACTAGTTTAGGAGCCAATTCTTGAGCATTTTATCCCTGTTATCTTTGTTTATTCTACTTAAACTTTAGTCCAGTTTCCCATTTTTGTTTATTTGTTTTCAATTTTAGTTGAACTAATATTAAGACTATTTAAGCTCATAATCTGCTATATTTTATCTTGAGCATATTGGGATACTGTGATGATTTCAAATTTGTGATTCTACAAGAAGACCTTATGTTTGATTTCTAGTCTGATGTTTGACCCAGTGTATTACATAGTATGGGCATTAATTTTCTCAACTTGATGCATGGATTTTTTTATAGAATGACAGCTGTCGGAGGCTTTATTTAAGGGAAAACTCTTATATACAAGATTCAATGAGCTTGCAACAGCTTCTAGGTAGGTTAGGCTTACCCTTTTTTTAAAATATGCTAAATTATGGTAATAGTGTTGTACTACGTTAGCTTTGAATATGTAGTTATGATCCGATTATTGTTTTAGAACTTTTACACCTTACTTAGTTGATTTGGGCACCTTTTCAATAGAATCTATTCCAAACCATTTCCCATAGTGTATTATTATACATTAGGACTATAATTAATACTTATAACCTTAGGATAGGATTGGGAAGCCTTATACTAGATTTGGATAGGTTCTGCGTAAGATTGGGTTATCAAAACCTTGTAGTACGTTGTACCACTTCTTTTTAGATAAAATAATAGAAACAAAGCCCTTTTAGGCTTAGTTAGACTCATGATGACCAACTTAGGCTACAAATTTAGGTTGGGGTTGACCTATACTTGATTATTCTCCTATTTATCTCCTTTTCTTGTGAAAGATAGAACTAGATCCCTAACCTCTCATTATTGACTCAGAAATTGTAACCCCTCATAACTTAA
This sequence comes from Capsicum annuum, assembly GCF_002878395.1. Lineage (NCBI taxonomy): Eukaryota > Viridiplantae > Streptophyta > Magnoliopsida > Solanales > Solanaceae > Capsicum > Capsicum annuum. The sequence continues at coordinate 94,794,922 of NC_061113.1, forward strand.
TAGAATTAGAAACTAGAGATTTAACTTATTGAACAAATGTATTATGGATAGGTATGAAACCCCTAGATTTCCGCTAGTTATTCCATGCTTAGGTATATATTTATATTCATATTTTAGTTCTGGTTTAAGTCTGACACATACCTATCCTTATTACTACAAGTTCTAGCATGATTATGGCATAATTTATGGTTATGGTTTTCTCCTTATTAAATCATTTGTTGCCATTATGGTTTGGTTATATTTGAGTTTTAATTCAAGTTCGATGTCAGTCTATGACTACAGTTTGTGTATTTTGGCATTGATTATGGATAACACTGGGTGTTTTGGCTATTGTACTTAGTTCTGGTATGGTAGTTCTAATGGATATATATAAAATATTTGGCCCTTTTTTAATATGCTCTATTTTGGATTAGAGCTCAGTGTCTAACCTCTTGTTATTATCCTTTGGTTTTGGTTCACACATGATATATACTTTCATTATGGAACTGGGAATCAAAAAGTATGTAAAACTGGTACGGTTAATGGATTATTCATTTATTTATGCTTTATGCCATAGATTTCCTCTTATTTACACCCATCAGGCTTATGGAAGCTTAATAGGGTTAATTTTCTTCTTGTGTGTGGCTTTTGGGCTTTTAGGCCCCCAGTTAAGTTGTAGTTAGTCCTTTTATTTTCTTCTCAAGTTACTTACTTTCTTTATCTTATTTGATTAGCATAGTTTGATATTTATATTTTTATCTCTTTATTGTTGACTTATCTTACACTCTTAAAATTTATTATGCTTTTAGTATATTTAAGCTCAGTTGGATGATGATTTCTATTGATTACCTATTGCTCTAGTATGCATGTTGTACTTCTGCATTTCCTTCTAATGTAGATTTTAGTATGATCCACAATCACTGATGCTTTCATCGAGCCTTACTACTAATCTGAATAAGGGATGAGCTTTCTAAAGTTCGAAGCCAAACCGCCTCCATCTGCTTAGCGATAGTCTTTTATATTTTCAAGACTACTATATATATATGTATATTTTGGATATTGTCTAGTACTCTTGATTTTAGTTGTAGTGGATCTTTTACCTGCCTTACTAGTCTTAGTAGGGCTTATTTTGTATATTTTATCCTCTTCTCTCTCTTGTACATCATATTATGTATGTATATCTTTCTATTCCTAGCTATATTATTGTTATGTATTAGCTTCATTCTTGTTTTTCTTTATCTTCCACTCATTATCCTATTACTTGTCATTCCAGGCCATGACTAGGCTTACCTACTGGCGGGTTTTAGTAGGTTCTATCATGATCTAAAAATTAGGTCTTGATAGCTTGATATCAGAGCCTAGAATCACTAGCATCATTAGTACATTATCCAATAATTAGCAGAGTTCCATAGATTGGTATGTAGATGTTTGTGTCCTATATAAGGGAGGATACAGGTCATTCTTAAGAAAACCCTCATTTTTTAGTTCACTTCCATGTATTATGTATACATTAGTTTCTAAATTCTTATTTATTTCACTCTTTTGTAGATGGTTAGGATGTAGGGTATACCATCCAAGGATAAAGACCCTAAGCCAGCTATAAGAGCTATAGCTAGAGATAGAGGTTGACTCTGAGGTTGAAGGTAAGCTAGAGCTGCAACCCCAACTCGAGATCAGGCTAGAGAGACATCACTAGATTCTATTATTGATATTTAGCCAAAATAGCATCGAAGATTTCACTTCCAAATCAGTAGCTGGACTAGGGGGAAGCCCAGGCCCCACCTGGGTATATTTTTTTTGGCTCTATATGATGTATTAGTTCAATTATTATGGGTTAGATGGTAGTCTGCCGACTAATGCAGCTTAGAAAGCAGTACAGAGTGGTATTAATTTAGGGATGCAGCCTACAACTGTGGCTTTTACAATAGAGTTTCTACCAGCACCAGTAGTCCTAGAACTGATAATAGCCTAGACAGCTATGACTGTGGAGGAGAAGAAGATGTTGGGCCAATTTATAAGATTCACTCCACTAAGGTTTTCCAAGATCCCATGAGATGATGCTCATAAGTTCCTTACCATTTTTGAGAGGGGAAATATAATTTAGGGTTGGTTGAGTTACAAAGAGTGGATTATACTATTTATCAGATAGACAAAGTAGTGAGACAGTGGTGGAGAGGTTTTCTTGACTCCAGACTAGCTACATCTCTCCCTTTGACTTAAACTTAATTCTCTAAGGATTTTTAGATAAGTGCGTGCCTTGCATCATATATGAGTTCCTTAGGGATGAGTTTTATAGATTGAGGTAGGTTCTATGTCTTTGGTTGAGTATGAGTTAAGGTTTTATGAGCTATACATGCTTGCAACTATAATTTTGTCTACGAAGTATAAAAGGATTCATTGTATTATTAGGGGGTTGAGACTACTAATCCATAAGGCTACTTAGAGTTTTGTTACTTTGGGGGAGTCTTTTACTGATATTGTTGAGCACTTCTATACTATAGAGGAGATGGATTATGAAGCCTAAAGATACAACAATAAAAGGGCCTATTATCATGGTAGTTATAGTAGGATCCACAGTGGCTCATAGTTCAAGGGTTGAGGATTACAGAGTAGGAATCCCAACATCAACCTTATTAATGTCACAGTCAATCTAGTATGCTCTTTTAGGTAATTCCTTATATACCATATGAGGGTAAACCTAGTTATAGTATTTTCGGTGGTTAGGGTAGTATTCAACCATTGAGGGGTGTACAATCAATGTCTTTAGGCCGAGGTAGCCATTTCATATCAGTCAAACCTTCTAGATAAAGTAGTGTGCTCAGGGATTATTGTGATAGTAGGTTTTTGTCATTTATCTTGTGAGTGTCCCTTGCGTGGAATGATTGAGCCTTTAGTTTAAAGTGGCAATCAATTAGATCAGTACTTTCTCTTACCAGGGGTAGTGTATAGGGTCATATAGGTACTCCTTAGTATTCTAGAGGTGGTCCTCAGGTAAGTAGGATGGGTGCAAGGATATGCATCCTATCTAGTAGAAGATAGGTCTATTTGTATGTTTTTTTGTTTGGCTTGACGCTAAGGCATCAAATTTTGTTATTGCAGGTATGATTTTAGTATGCCATAAGCCAAATTCTGCTTTATTTAAGCTGGATCCATATTTTTGTATGTTTCTACTTATTATGCATAATAATTGGGATTGTCTGGGAACCTTTATTTGTGCTATTGCATATAACTACTCCCGCAGATGATTCTTTAGTAGTGGATCTGGTATTTTGACCATATTTGGTAACTGTTTAGGAGTATGATACCCATGTTGATCTTATTGTGTTAGATATGTTGGATTTTGATATGATTTTGGGCATGGACTAGTTATCCCCTTATTATGTAATTTTTTATTGCTATGCCAAGACCGTTATGTTAGCCATGTCTAGCATACCCTAGTTTTATGGCAAGATTCTTTTGGTCATGAGTTAATGGGGATTATTTCTATATATTTAGGCTAAGAGACGAGAGTCGAGGGGTTGTGAGCCATTTCTTGCTTATGTTTGAGATATTCGTATTGTGAGTCCCTTGCATTACTCTATTCCTATTATTTGTGATTTTTTAGTTGTTTTCCTACCAACCTATCTGGCGTACCTCTTGAGCGTGATATAGAGTTTGCTATTAACTTAGGGCCAGGAACCCGGCCTATTTATATGGATCCTTATTATATGGATCTTATTGATCTAAAGGAGCTAAACATTTATATTTAGGATCTTCTAGGTAAGGGTTTTATCATACCAAGTGTATCTCCTTAGGATTTTTCAGTTCTATTTGTGAAGAATAAGGATGGTTCTACGCATACGCATATCGACCATAGAAAACTAAATAAGGTGACAATAAAGAATAAGTATCATATACCTCGTATCGATGGTTCATTTTAAAAATTTTAGGGTGTGATAATGTATTCTAAGATCTATTTGAGGTCTAGTTACCATCAGTTAAGGTTCAAGGCAAGGACATCCCTAAGACTGAATTCAGGACTCGCTACGACCGTTGTGAGTTCCAAGTGGGCTATTTTGGGTTGGCCAACACCTAAGCAACATTTATGGTCTTGATGAACAATATTTTAGGACTTATTTGGACTCATTTATGATCATTTTTATTGATGATATGCTTGTCTATTCAAGGAGTGGCTAGGATCATGAGCAACAATTTAGGAGTGTGCTCCATGCTTTGTGAGATCAAAGGCTTTATGCTAAATTCTCAAAGTACGAGTTTTGACTTGAGCTAATAGATTTCTTGGGGCACATGGTGTCCAAGAATTATATTATATTGAGCCCAACATATACTGTGGCTATTTGTGATTATGCTAGGATGACATCTCCTACCGAGGTTTGCAATTTTATTGGGTTAGAAGGCTAATACAAGCAGTTTATTAATAGATTTTATAATATTGCAGCCCCTATGGCTTTATTGACTAGGAAAAAGGTTCCACTTTAGTGATATATGAGTTCTGAGGCAAGCTTTTTGATGCGCAAATACTTGCTCACTTCAGATCCTATTCCAACTCTTCCAGTTAAAGATGAGAGGTTCAGTGTCTATTACAATGCTTCTAGTGTTGGTTTGGGGTTTGTTCTAATGCAGCAAAGTTTTTTTATTGCATATACGTTAAGGAAGGTGAAGGTGCACGAGCACAACTACCCCATCATGATTTGGAGTTGTCAATATAGTTTTGGCACTTAAGATTTAGAGGAATCATTTGTATGGTGTTTTTTATGAGATCCTTGCTGACCATCATATTCTTCAACTCATTATAACCTACAAGGAGCTTAATTCGAGAAAGCATAGATGGATTGAGTTACTGAAGGACTATGATATCTATATTCTGTTCCATTTGAGCCATAGATATATGGTAGTGAATTCCTTGAGACAAAAGGCAGTAAGTATGGTTAGCTTGGACTTTATTTTAGTTTTGAAAAGGCTGTTGGATTTAGACATTTAGTCCTTAGCCAACTTGATGGTTCGACTTGATATTTCTTACCCCTAGGAGTATTCATTCTAGTGTTGAGGCTAGATATATCCTGTTAGAGTAGATTTGTGGTCATTAGTTTAAGGATGGCAGGCTTTGTGGCATTTGGAATCAGGTGTTGAGAGATGAGTCCAGGAGTGCTACATAAGATTTGAAGGGTATTTAGGTATTTAAGGACCGTATTTGTATTTTGAGAGTCAGAGATTTAACTCAGTTGATACTTTGAGAGGCTCATACCTTTGGATATTTTATTCACCCCATGACAGCTAAGATGTATAGTGACTTGAGGAAACATAACTAGTGGAGCAGTTTTTACAGAGATATAGTATAGTTTGTGGCTTGATGCTTATGTTGTCAGCAAGTGAAGGCCAAGCATTTAAGACCTGGTGGATTACTTCAGAGGCTACCAATTTTTGAGTGGAAATAGGAGTGGGTCATTATGGATTTTATGGGTGATTTACCTCGCACTTCTCATGGTTTTGATAGTATTTGTGTCACTATGGATCAATTGCCCAAATTTTCCCATTTTATCCCTATTTATTCTTCCTTCAGTGCTGATACGTTGGCCCATTTCTATATTTAAGAGGTGGTTCACCTTCATAGGATAACTATGACCATTATTTTATGTCAAGGCTCTTAGTTTAAGTCTAGCTTCTAGAGGACTTTTTAGGAGGAATTGGGTACCCAAGTTGACCTTAGCACCACTTTTCAACCCAGATTGATATGTATTTAAAGAAAACTATTAAGATTTAGGAGGATATACTTCGTGCTTGTGTATAGGATTTTGGAGGTCAGTGGGACCAATTTTTAGCTTTGGTGGAGTTTTCTTATACTAACACTACCATTCGGCTATTTAGATGGCACTGTTTGAGCCAAGATCTCTGATTGGTTGGTTTGAGACTTCTGAGGTTAGGACATATGAAGATATTATGTATAGGTGTTAAGCTGGATCACCTTTAGTATCTACTATATCTAATTTAAAAGGTGAGGCAGTAACAGTTCTACCTTTTACTGGTAAGTTACTTTCTTCTAATGGAGGAATTGTTGATTCAATTACTTGGACATGATAGATTTGCTAATATTTCTAAGATACAAGAATTGTTCTTGAATCTTCGATGAAAATATGAATAAAAATAACTAGATCCATAATTTTATCTTGAATCTCAGAGAATACTACATTACAATAAGGTTTCTGGATGGAATTATGATAAAAGATACCAAAATAAAATCTAAACTGGGTGTTTATATGTTCCCAGGTACTAAGGATTTTAAACTTGAACTCATTAAAACCACATCAAGGTTGACGGTCACATTGATGGACCATCGGTAGCCTGACAGTCCGTCTCGTGAACCGTCATTGAATGTCCTAAATAGCTATTTTTTGGTTAAGTGATGATGATCATATTGGCAGACCATCGCTGGCTTGGCGGTGTATGGGCCGTCGTTTGATCCTCTGAAAACCCATTCTTTGTTTTGGCCTGATGGCCAAGTTGGCAGACTGTCAGAGGCCCGACGGTCCGTCACTTGGACCGTCACAGGAGTCACGCACTTGGTCCTTTCTGTTTAACTCTAATGATCAACCTGACTATCCGTCTCTTGGCTGACAGTCCGCCAATTCGACCGCCAGTAGCCTTTTTCTGCTACTTTTTCAAGTTTCTTCTTCAGCTAACTCCTTAACCTGAAAACACTAAAATCCAGTATTAAATACAATATCAGTTGCTTGAAAACGCATAATTATCCATTCAAAAAGATGTAAAATATTCTTTCAAAAGTCGGAACATCAACTTACCTATTTCTTTAAGGAGTGATGAGACTCCTCTTCAACGTGCAAGAAATACTCTTGTTGAGAAGAATACTACAATGATTGCAATTCAGGCTGTACATGATATCGAGAAGGCCATGGTTCAAGCTCAAATTCATTCTCTTAAAGCTGAACTTGCTCGTGAATGAGCTGATAATATGGAAACTGTTTGATGAATAACCCAGTTACTTCCATCTATTTCTTCCTCCTCTTCAAACCCTTAGAGATTTATTTTTTTTTTTCTTAATGTTGTAGTTGTTTCTTCATGTTAGTTTGAAGTGATTATATAATGTTATATCATGGAAATTTAATGAAATGTCTACTTTTGTTCTTGTTATTTAGTCCTTGCAAAATTTAATTACATTATGTGTAATGTCTTTTATATTTTGACTGCTTTAGTGATAGCCCAAGTGGCCATGAGTTAATACACATTTATTTTTTGGCCTAGGTATATCTTGAACTAGCATTTTTATGATGTCAAAAGTAGGAAGATGAGTTGTGCAATGTTTATAACCTAATGCCTAATTAGTCTCATTTTTTGTACTGTTTCTTGATTAAGTATTTCAAGGAATTAAAGTTTGCCATCATCAAAATAGGGGAATTTGTTAGATCAATGAAGTTTTGATGATTGACATATAAATGAAACATGTTACTTAAGTTGGTCCAATCACATGAAGATTAGGGAAAGCGGACAGGAATGGATAAGGAATGGATAAACTCTCTTGCACTCTTGATGGATCACGTGTGATAAAAAGAAGTTGTAATTGGATACAACACTTAATTGATAATCTGAATTGGAAGAGTTTCATTCAAACAAGGAGATCAAGTTAAAGAATAAGTTCTACCAAATAAAGAAGTTTCACTTGAAGAAGGACTTCAACTTAACAAAGAAGTCTGTTGAGTTGAAATGTCCAAAGGGAAGAAAAAGAAAGCACATAGTAAAGGACACTTTGGAGAGTCATTATATATCAAAGGAGTAACTCACTTTGATACTAATGCACTAACAAAGATATCAACGCATCAACGAATAGTCAGTGAAGTTCCAAAGTTTCAAGCATTGAAGTTGAACTTGTTCCTAGTACTTAGAGTTAAGGAGTCTTAGACTTTATGTATTAGGTTGGTTCTTGAATTGTATTGTTTTCTAGTCTCAGTGAAGTATAAACTAATTTAGGAGCATTGTCTTCAAGTTTGGGAACTCGAATAATTGGAAACACTCACCTAGTGAAGGTTTGCATTTTTTATAAAAATAGGAGTTAGAGTTTAATTCTTAGATTACAAGAGTCTTGTAATTTATTTATCATTTAGGCTCAATTGTATTAGTGGAGTTGGGGTTAAATCCAGTAGAGGTACAGGTCATGGTTTTTAACACCTTTTTAAAATGAGTGTTTTCCACGTAAACATCACTTTGTAATTTACTTTTTTAGCTTGATAGGAACACGTTGGTCAACCTGTTCCATTGATAGGAAACTACTTGGCTTAAATAAGTAATTAGTAGCGCACACATGCTAACATAATCTAAAGAAGAAGTTTTTTCCTCATTTAGGCCAAAAATGGTGCTACTATAAAGCAACCTATCATAAGGAATGTGGTAGAACCCACTATAAGTTTCGAAAACCAACCTAAAGGAAGAACCTACCTAAACCTAGTCTAACTTATTGTAATCCTGTCCCTATTCACTACGTAGCCTATGTCTACTCCTGAGAGTATGCAAACACTAATTTGAGGGAAACAAGGCTGAAATCTTCCCTAAAAGCACCTATTCAGCTAGGAGCATTCCCAATTTATTTAATGAATATCCTGTCCATAAGAACCCACCCACAACAAGCATAATATCACATTAATATAATAAGAAAGAAATGTTTAGAAGAAGGGTAACCTAGCCTACTTAGACGCTGTTGAAATCATGCTATATCCTCTATAACAGAGTTTATCCTTTGAGAGAAGTCTCCGACCACTTCCATGATATAAAAATAATATTTTATGCATTAAGGTGAGTTAATATTGTGGTTAGGACCTGATCTAGAAATCAAGCTAAAAATCCCCTATGGGCCTGCTTGCGGAATCCCAAAATTGAAATTGTTACTACATCCTTCGAGTTATAATGATATAGTGGTCAAAAATTAGGCAAGGCCATTCCTCAATTTTTGGCCCAAGATAGCCTGCAAAAATAGATAGAAATAAAGTAAACTGCGAATTAAATGGAAATTAAGCCAAAAACATATGAGATTAAGACAAGAAAGTGATCACTTTAGTAACTTCTACTCCATCGAACTCCAATTATCAATTCCCTACAGATTTCCAGGGTTTCAAGGTCACTTATGAAGTTTAAAGATAGAAAATTAAGAACTGACAATGAAGGGGAAGTTGTTTATATGGCTAGGTGTTTCCTCATTGCTATCGCAGGACCTTAATAATAGGACCATCGCAACTGAAGTGGCCCATCTAGGTGACTACTATGCACAAGATAGATCGGTCCCGCAACCCCTCTCTTTATGATCATGGGCCTCAGCGTAACGATTGTAATAACCAAAATCCATAGACCTTGTAATTTTGAAGGTCCTCATAGCTATAACAATGAACGATTGAGGACTGCACTAGGTGTTGATGCACCAACAACATTATTGAGTTGCAAAATCTCTAGATGAGCCCTTATGATTAGTTTATAATATCGTGAAAGTTAACAAACTATGCTACCTTAAAAAATTTGGAATTCTGGACTCAATAGAACCATGAAAATTTCAAATTGGGGATATTTTGAAAAATGTGTATCTAACAACTATGTTTCCATTTTTACTTAAATCCACCCGGTATCCTAAAACAAGCCTAGAATCCTCAACACTAGATCTGTTAGAATTGGCATTTGATGTTCATACATGGTGTTTGTCTTGAGACCATTTTCCTAACTTTAAAAGCTCCGAACTAGGGAAATGACTATAAAAATCAAACAAACTTCTTGGTAATAGAACTTTCAATCCTAGCAAACCATAAAATAATTATGGTTGTCATAGGAAAGCTCTAAAAGTAAAAGAAAAAGCATGAAAATACTAAAAATGACCTAGATGGTGATAAAAATATCCACTATCAAATAGACTTTTGTTTGCAAAAGTAATGAGTTAAGAAGTACCTGAAGGATTGAACTGGTTAGGATACCAACTCTACATATCATGCTCAGTCTCTCATGTAGCCTTTTTGATCAGATAATGTCTCCTCTAAATCATAATCACAAACTCTGAAATGCAATTGCCTGACATCAATGGATAAAATAGAGAAAGTCTTCTCTATGAAAGTCAACCTCTCATCCAACTGAAATAGGTCCCACTGAAGCACGTAAGACTTATCCAGTATATAGAGCCAAAACTTTGACACATGAAAAACTATATAAGTAGTTGAAAAGGCTGGAGGCAAGGCTAAACTCATCAGCTATCTCCCTAACTCTCCAAAGTATCTCGAATGGACTGATATACCTGTGGCTTAGCTTTTTATTTTCTCAAATCTCATACTTCCTTCATTGGCGACAAATGAAGGAAAACACAATCACCAACTGCAAACCTTAAAGCGTGAAACTTACAGTCAATATAACTCTTTTTCCCCTAAGCTATACATAACCTATCTTGAATAACCCAAACATTGTCCAGTGACTCTCAAAGTAAGTGGGTTCCCATGGCCTAACCTCAAAAGTCTCAAACCAACCAATTAAATATCAACACCGCCTACCATACAATACCTTAAATGGTGTTATTTGAATATTTGAATGGTAGAAGTTATTTTAATCAAACTCTGCTAAGACTAAAAGTTGATCCCATTAGCCTCCAGAGTCCAGGACACAAGCACAGAGCATATCCTCTAATACCTAAATCATCTGCGTCTACTATCCATTAATTTGGGTATGAAAGGCAATGTTAAGTTTTACGTGGGAACCCAACACCTTTTAAGATACCCTCCGTAAGATAGAGTTGAACTATAAACCTTTATCTAAAGTAGTATACATGGCACCATGTATGGTGAATCACCTCTAAAAGATAGATCCTAGCTAACCTCTTGGCACTGTAGGAAGACAAAACATATATAAAATAGGGAAACTTAGTCAACAATCTGTGATGGCCCAAATTCTATTAGAACCATAAGAAGTACGAGGCAAGCAACCTAAAAATCCATATTAATTCATTCCTATTACAACTTAGAAATGGGTAGCCTCTGTAGCAAACCACCTAGCCTCAAGTGTTCGATTTTCACCTGTTGAAAATATAAATATTAGCCATAAAATCTAAGATATCTCTCCTCATATTGCTCCTTCAATAATGATGCCTTAAATATTTATACATTTTATATTTTCCAGGGTGAATAAAATATTTGGAGCTATGAGACTCTTGAAGTATCAACTAAATCAAACCTCCTATCCTCAAAACACAAAGTGGTCACAAAATTTCAATATACCCTTATAATATAAGGTAGCCATCCTAGACTCTCCCCTCAACACATGATCTCGAATACGACACAACAAACTACACTCAAACTACCAACCTCAAACCTGCTCAAACAAAGTAGACCTGGTCTTTACACTAGCTAAAATCCTCCTAGGGTCTGAAATATCTAGATGAATCAACCTATTGGCTAAGGATTGGATGTCAAATACTAATGCTCACTCTAAAAATAATAGGAAGGAAAAGATTCCTTACTCATTACCTTCTAACTAAAGCATCCGCTGCCTGATTCACCTTGCTTAGATGGTATCAAATAAAGAGACCATAGCCTTCAGCATCATAATCCACTAGTTTTATCTTGCATAAAGTCCTTCTCTATTAAAATTTACTAAAAGACTATAGTGGTTATTGAATATCTCACAGAAACACCATACAAATAATGCCTTTAAATCTTAAGACTAAAAACCACCATAGCTAACTCCAATCATAAACGGGGTAGTTGAGAGCAAACATATTAGCTCTAGAAAACTATATGCCATAACTCGGCCTTTTTGTATCAAAACACAACCCAAAACAACAACTAAGAAACCATAATATAAGGTTAGTGTCTTGCTCTCAGCGGGAAGAGTAAAAATAATTGTTGAAGTAAGTACTTAACCTTAGAAAACTCGCCTTATACCCACTGAACCATTAAAATGGAACCTCTTACCTAGTAAATATTTTCATAGATAATTCAATGGAGGTAAATCCCTCAATGAACCGCCAATGGAAGAGTTCTAATGCATTAAAACTTCACACTTCAATCAGAGATGTAAGCCTAACATAGTCATGAATAGCCTTAATCTTTGTTGAATTTTCCATAATCTCATCCTTGGAAATATTATTCCCTAAGAATTCTATAGACTCTAGCTAGAACTTGCAAAATAAGAATTTTGCATAAAGTTGATGATCTCTCAACGTGTGGAGTAGAGTCCTCAAATACTGCTCATGCTCCTCCTTACTCTTCGAGTATAAGAGGATGTCATTAATAAATATGATCATAAAGAATTCTAAATAAGGCCTAAATATGTGTTTTTGTAGTATATTAACACTACTAAGGGATTGGTCAACCCAAAATAAATCATTAAGAACTCAAAATGGTTGTAGCGAGTCTTGAAGGCTATCTTAGGGGTCTCCTCCACCCAATCCTCGACTGATAGAAGGTAAATCTCAAATCAATATTCAAAAACATGGTTGCACCCTAAATTTTGTCAAATAGATCATTGAAATAAGGCATAAGATAATTGTTCTTTACTGTCACCTTATTTAGTTGTCTGTAATCAATATATGTATGCATAGAACCATTCTTTTTTTCATAGATAGAATAGGAGCACCCAAAGGTAAGACACTTGATATAATAGACCACTTACTTTGAAGATACTAAAGCTAAATATTTAGCATCTTTAGCTCAATAGGATCCATCTAGTAAAGTGTAGTAAGAACAGATTAAGTCCTAACTTATGATCAACATAAAATTTATATCACACTTAAGATAAAATCCTATAGGTCAATAAAATCCTAGAATCACATAAAAGTCAACCATGTAAAGTACTATTAGATTAGTTTGAGTGTTCTACACCCAAATAGACACAATACATGATGTAAATACCTGATCTACTACTAAAGAATCACCCATGAGAGTAGATACATACGTAGGCAAAGATAATGGCTCATAATACAATCCCAACTAAGATTTATAATAACTAAAAATATACAAATACACGGAGCCTAGATCAATAAAGCAAACGCTAGCTAATGGCATACAAAGATCATGCCTACATTAATAACATATGAAGCTTCCACCTCTATCCGACCAAGAATAATATATAGATGACAAAACCAATCATCAAACTAGGTGCCTACCCAACCATCAATCCTACCTACCTAAGAACATTTACGAGAACTCTAGGAACTACCTCTAGGACCCTAAGGACCATGTTTTCCCCCCTAATAACCACCCTTATATAGAGGTAAAACAAACCTAATCGATGGAATAATCTGTACAGCATGCTCAATCATCCTATGTTGAGGACGCTCTTTGAAAAAATGACAAAAAACACCCACAATAAGAATATGCCCTAGTCACTCTAATCTTATGAATAATTTACCCAAAATGGCCACTTTGTCCTAAAAACCTTGAATTTATTATGCTTAGTGATCGATCACCACTCTTCCTACTAAAAGTAATTGTCAAGACCCTAGACTACTCACTAGTCATAACATAATGCCTTGGGCCATAAGTGATCAAGCTAACCAAAGACCTATCCTGATACTATGAATACTACAATAAGTGATAAAAAACTATGTAACAATTTAAATGAATGATGAAACAATAATCAAAACCAAAAATAATATCTAAATTTAAAATCATAAAGTTGAATACATAACTATATGTCTGAAAGCCTTTACTAAGATGATTTGCAGGGATAAGCCTTTAGCTATTTCTAACTTTCTAAACACTAAAAGGACATAAATAAAAGGTATTGATAATTTTCCATCGAATGATAAGGACTCACCAAAGTTTGATTTGTTATGTAGTAGGAGATGGTACTATACGTTATTCAGATGTTGAATGTCAAAGCCTATATTATAAGACAAAATAGCATAAATAAAAGTATGTGATTAGTAATTTGAATGTACTGAGTATGTGAGATATGAAAGAACTGGCATAGGCTAAACATAATACATGTAACATGATAAACTGATGTAAGACCAACTAATAAACATTTATTGTATAATATGTTAAATAACATATTACAAGGTCAAGCATATTATGAATCTAAATTATGGACTCTGGGAGCTACAATTAATCAATATACTCTAGTCTAAGACAATTAGGGCCAATTTATAACCCCAACTGGAAAGGTGATCAGTATCGTTCCAAGGGTACGAACACTAACTGATGTGGATTATAAGGCGACCTAGCTTTTTTTGCCTTTTGAGAAATAAAATGGCATATAGTTGAATTATCCTATGGTATTTATCATTTTTCTACTATATTTAAAGCAGTAATTATTTTAAATAGTTATTTTTCTCTCCATTTTTCCGATCCGTCCCCTAAATGGTATAGGGCCAAGTTTATTGGGAGGGAGTGTGAGTATGTGTAGGAGCGGCTAGAGCATTATTCTATCCTAGGGCCGGACAAAATTAGTGTTACTCTAAGAATAATCATTTTTTTGGTTAGTAATTATTATTGTTCTTCCTCTATGTTCTTAGTTTTATTCCTTAAGTTAGGTAGCTGTTTAATAGCGGTTTAGATGTTGGAAAACCTGGAGTTTTCCATTGGATTAGCTCTTAGTGTGTGGAAAAATAGAGTCGTACCCAGAGGGTGTTCCCGTCGCCAAGCCTATAGGAATAAAATAAAAGAATTTTAGGAAAAGAAATTAGTAACTACTGCACACAAAAATAATTATTGTGGTAGTAACACCTAAAGTAGATTTTGGTCCTAGGATAGTATTTTTCTCTTATCTGCAATAACCCTAATAAATACTCAAACCAGGTTTCTTTTGTAATTTTCTGCAAAATTTTTGGCAAAATTGTTATTTCTTTTGTAATTTTCTGCTATTGCAAATAAAATTGCTAAAATAGAAAGTGATTTACAAAATTGGAATATTGCAAAAGAAAGTTTTAATAGAGTTTATAAAACTGGACACTTCGATTTTGTTAAAAATTATAATATTAAAACTTCCGAATACACTGTTACAATTAATAGAAATATTGAGACTATTAAATTATTAGCAATTGAAGATATTAATAGATATAAAAAACAATTACAAGTTCATTCACATAGATCTTGTTCAAGTAGCAGTTAAACCATTATATAGATTAGGTTTAGATGTACCTATATGTCTTCTTTAAAGAGATAATAGGTTATTAAATTTTGAAGATTCATTATTAGCAGTATTACAAAGTAACCTCGCTAATGGCCCGGTATACTTTAATTGATGTCCTAATTTTTTTATAGGTATTAATGATCAAAATATTATGGATACATTAACATTAAATATTAAAATAAAAAAACATGAATAGTAAGGTAAATACAAAAGAAATAACAATAATATATAGAGGATATTACAAATTAATGAAAACAACTTTAGCCCCAAAGGCTAAATTAATTAGTAATAAAGGCGCTAGCATGGTAATGGAAGCTAACCATAATCATAATAATACCTTTGTCCCAAAGATGATAAAATGGGATGATGTACTAATAAAAGATAATTGGCATTTCGACTCCATAACAGAGTCAGAAATAGAAGAAAAGAATTTAAATATTGAACAAGTAGTACAATATCTAGATGGATCTATAGATTTAAAATTTCTAAGCTAACAATCCTTTAATCAAGCATCTTCCAGTAGAAGAATGTCCCTTTCTAAATCTTCAGTCTCTACGTCTGTAGAAGAAAGGGAAGTAACATTAGAAGATACTGAAAGAAAATTAAAAGGGGTTGATTTCTCAAAAACAATTCCAGAAGTGGAATATAAATCTACAAATTTAAAAACTAAAAAATCAATAAGTCCCACTGCAAGTGAAATACTAGGAGTAAGAAATTGTCTATGCATGATTAGGTCAAACGTAGTATTTGAACCTGACTTTAATTATTTAGATAAATTATGGAATATTCAAGAAAATTCAATTGAAAAGAATGGTAGAAACAAAAATATTCATTAAAAGAAAAATATTCATTTAGAGAAAGATGGTGCAATAATATGAACATATTAAGATGTAATATTAAATTTTTTAAATGGTTCAAAATTTCAGGAAAATTAGATGATCAAAAGGAGTCATTGAATACGATTGTTAATAAATGGTATACTACTAATAATAAAGTAGTTGAATCAACAATTCTTCCATTAGAAGAAATTAGCCTATCGAAAGAAGGTAGAATTGTTAATGCCTCACCTTTTAAATTAGATATAGTAGATACTAAAGGTGATCCTACAAATAAGGATATAAATAAAATACTCCAACAAAATAATTAATTCATATGGTTTCTAAACAGATTCTTGAAGCTGAGAATAAATCGACTTTTAAAGATAAACCAAGTTCTTCTAATTATGATAAAAAATAAAAAACTTATCCAATATTTAAATTACCAGAATTTTCTAAAGATAAAGTTCCTAAATTTGAAGAAAAGTTTGAAGTAACCGATGATATTTTAGGAAAAATTAATGAAAGATTAAAATCTGAATTAAAAGCCACAAATGACAAGGTTATAAGAACTTTATTAGAAAACAATGATAATGAAATTAATAAACTAAGCTCTAAATATTCTGTACAAAAGAATTATTATAAAAAGCCAACATTTCTTGATATGCAGTATGAAGAAAATAATTTTTTATGTCATACTTCACATTCTGGAAAAGAAGTTGCAGAATGGAATATAGATGGATTAGCAGAACATCAAATATATAATAAACTAAATGAAATAGGAATGGCCATTAAGGCATATAAAATTGCCAAAATGATAGACAAACATGCAGCGTTTATGATTATATCAGATTTTATAAGTACTATAAAATAATTGTGGGATAATTACTCATAGATAATAATAGAAAATCCTTTTAAATTCTACAACAATTACTCAAGTTATTAAAACTGAGTCAACAGGGAAAACGGTTGAAAATCAAGTTTCAGAAGATGCCACCGCCACTTTGATTTATAGTATAGCTATATATTTTATCGGAGAACCTCAACTTTTCCAAGATAGAAGCTTAGAAATATTATCAAATCTATCATGTCCAAGGTTAGATGATTTTTGATGGTATAAAGATGTTTTTCTCAACAATGTCATGATTAGAGAAGATTGTAATCATGATTAATGGAAGGAAAAATTTATAAGTGGCTTACCAATATTATTTGCCGAAAAGGTTAGAACAAAATTAAAAGATAGGTTTGAGGGAAAAATTTCCTATAGTAATTTAACTTATGGTGATATTATAAGTTTTATAAATGTCACAGGGCTAGAATTATATATAGATGTTAAGCTTAAACATCAACTAAAAAGATACAATAAAATAACTCATAAGGAGCTAGGCAGTTTTTGCAAAGACTACGCTTATGTAAATTAATCAGCCCCTTCAAAGGAAGCTACGAAAAAGAGTAAAAAAACAACATAAAAATTATAAAAATAAATCTGACAAATCTCATTATTATAAAAGATAATTTAAAAAATCTAGAAAGATTCCTAAGGGAGAAAAGAAAACCAATAGTAAAACATGTTAGAACTACGGTAAAACTAGGCATAAGGCTAAAGATTTTTGGGTTCCAAATAAAAAGAAAGACAAGATAAATATGTTAGAATTAGGAAACAATTGATCCCATTTGAATGGTGTATAGATCACCTACATACACCCATTCCACTGTCGTGACCTCATCATATCAATAATAGGTCTGGTCGATGAGGTGTGGACAGAGGAATGGGTATATGTAGGTGATCTACATACCATTCAAATGGGCTCAATATCCTTTTGATTGTAAACTTTGACTACTAAATACTATTGGGATCACTTATATCAGCTAATTTATGCTCAATTTATAATGAATCCATATCTGTTAATATGAACTCATAATACCTTCGGGTCTTGAGGGGATCATCTATCTCCACGTAGTTCCAATTTGTATAACAAGGCTTTAATAATTCTGGTACTCAAAAATTTTCATACTTTTTATCAAGTGCCATTATCGGCAGTACCTGCAAATCTACTATCTCGAATTGCTTTTTATAAGGAATACTATGTTCTTTTTTCCTTTGCGGAGTGGCTGGGGAGACTGCTTGTGAGTAGGCCTTTGGTGGTTTTATCGTATAACTATCTTTTGTTTGGATGGCGATACTTTTATTGGCTGATGAATATTCTTCCTTAAATATCTGCTTATGTGGTTGCATTCTTGGTACACTAGTAATGGACTTTTTTGACGATAGTGGAACGGTAGGCTTTGGTAGAGATGGAAATTCTGCCAAGACTGAAAACCTATTTTTGACCTTTTATCTAACTTTTTATCTTCTTCAGTGAAGGGTCTTTAAATTTTTTCATCTAGTCAGAGGGGCTGGAATGGAGGCCTTAACTTTGATCCTGGCATTTCAGGTCTCATAATTTTCCTGTAGAAAAATTTTGTTAAAATTTTTTGGGAGAATTTCTCTCCTAAAATATTCAAATTTGTTGGTATTTTGTATAAAATAATTTAAAAGATTTTCGAAATAACTTATAAAAATTTTGCTTAACAGTGGATTAGTTTTCCTCTAATCCCCAATAGACTGAATTTTCTCTAAAAAGAGTTTTACTTTTTATAAAATCACTTTCTTCTTTTGATATACTATTTAGATAAGGGAAAAGAATTTTTTTACCCAAAATTGTTGTATGGATACCATCTAGCTCGGTCCTATATGGTTTTATTTGAGTGATAAAAGAAAGACCTAATATTATCTCTTTATTAATATCTCTAGTGATTACAAAATTATTAATAAACAAACTCTGTCATTTAAAATACGGTCTTTGAGAAGTCTATAATTTATTTTTAATTTTTCCCCTGTTTCGGAAATTAAGCAGGTACTACTTTTTTCTAGATACTCTATAGGAATTAATCCTTCTATAATGTAATTTTCATCAGCACCTGTATCAAATAATGCAATCTTATGAATTTTATAATTTTTATTGACGACTATGATAATTGGTATATGGTAACTTTGTGGGATAACTATAGTAATTGCATTAATTCCTGATTTGCTCAAAGGAAGCTTTTTGAGAGATTCTATATCTTTATTATTATTTACTTCTGATGTTTCACCAAGCTCAAACTGATATGATTTGGGGTCTTGGTTTGGAGTTAAATCCTTTAAGATTTTATTAGCAAGTGACTCTGTTTCTAGATTGTTAAGCCACTTAATAACTTGCCTAAGTTCTTCTTTTAGGTATAATAAGTTTTTCTGAAGATCTTACATGGTTGTTTCAGACTTATGTTCCTTAAATTTATTTATTATGTTTTTCATATTAAAGGGTTCAATAATTTCTTTATTATCAACCTATTGATCAAGAACAATATCTTTTAAAGCTATTAAATATTTTCTCCTAAGAGTTGGGTCTTCTAAATTAACTATCGTGTCAAATAAGGCCTCTTTATCTTTATTATTAGTGATAACATTTATAGAATGACTATCACAAGGGCAAATCGCACCGCTACAATTACAATGGTCTATTTGTTCACTACTATCTAAACTGTATGCAACGTTAAGTTGATTATCATCACTAAGACTTTCGCCACCAGAAGAACTATTTTCATTTTCATCAAGTATTGAATATAATTTTTCTTTAACATCGTTTCCTAATTCTAACATATTTATCTTGTCTTTCTTTTTATTTGGTTTTTTCTTCCTAGGTTTTGGGTCCAGAAGATTTTGGTTTTTTCTTTCTTGAAGATTGATGCCATGTCTTCTAGTCACCATTTTATTTGTGGGGTCCACAAAGTAGCTTTTTAAACTTAGAAGGGGTGTGGGTGCCTTTCTTTCAATTTAGAAAGTACGCTTGTCCTATTCCTTATGGGTCAAACATATCCCCATTGTTGGGTTCGCTGGCATGTGAGGATGCAGTATCTGGTAACTCTATAATCTGTTTGGAATTACTCTCTTTATCTAGATTTGATAAGGCTTCTTTGAGCCTTCTTTTTAATTCCTCCTTGGAGAGGTGTGCTTCCTTCTGTAAGGATGAGGTTGTTGCTGGCTTTTGATATGCCCAAATTACAACTCTCTTACAAGAGTGTAAGAGATCTTTGTCAAATATATAACCCAACTAGGTTGGGGTCGAATCCCACAGGAAATATGGAGCTAATTGAGTTGTATGCATATTAGTTGACTTTTAATCATTCGTTTCCGTAAAACAAAAAAGGGAATTTGATTCAATTCACAAATTAATGGTTTCATTTTAACAAGATAAGATATGTGTAGTAGTATTAAAATTCAGAAAAATAGCAAGCTAGGGTTATGTCCACCTTGTAGTTTTCAATACTTTCTAACTATGGTCTTTACGAATTCATACATGCATCGTGCTTACAGAGAAATGTATTGTATTTAATAACATAATCCTAGTGTTTCTCAACCATCTAGGAATAATTCACTTTAGTTTTCTCGAATCAAAAGTGTTTACAAAAGCAATACGAAATCTCCAAGTAGTTAATCCTGTTAAACCATTAACATATAAAATAGGGGTTGAAAATTCTATTTTCTTGTCACTACTTTCTTTTTCTAACCCAACCTTTCTACCAAACAAGTTGAGTTTTAAGGGACATCCTCTATGTTTGCAACCATGAGAATTCAAGATAAACGAAGAGAGTATGATGTAAACAAATCAATGCATAATGAATTCAAAAACCCAAAGTAATAGATTGTATGCTACAAGGCTTCCATAACCCTAACTAATAAACTTAGCTACTCATGAATAAAACGGGAATCACAATAGAAATATTCATCATACTAAAAAGTAAACGTAATCTTGGCGGAGAAGATGAAGTAGCATTTCTCCTTTGGTGCTAAGCCGCCACTCTCTAATTTATAAAAGATACAGAATAGTCAGTAATACCTGACTTTTCAGCATCAAGTAGTTTTAATAACTTTTTCCACATAATTTCCTTATAAGTCCATAGACTAACTATAAATGATAAATTAGTCTTGGACATAGATTTTAGGCACCATATTTGGTCTAGACTGCTAATCTCTCTTGTGTCATATGCCATCCGTCTTTTATAGTCCTATTATGTATCCATCTACCTCATTAATACCTAAAATCATGCTAATCGCTTCGATTAGCTTAATTACGTAGAAGTAGAGTAAAAACATAAGAAATTAGGCACTTTGTTCTCCAAACTTGCCTAAATATGGGTAAGTTATGGTGCTTAGGCGTATAAATACACCCAAGATCACCATCCCACACTTAAAACTTTGTTCGTCATCTAATAACTTATCCATTTATCTATACTACACAAGTCTTAACACCCACGAAGAAAAATAAGATGCTCAAATAGGCTTACACAACAATTATGAACAAGAAGTAAATTCATGGATCATTACTAGAGACAACCTACCCTCAAGAATAGACTCATTAAGTTGGCAAATTCATGCATACCGCTTAAGCAAAGAAATCATATAAACTACCCAACCTTCTTCAACCATGTGCCCTCACAACAAGAAAGTTACCCATAATCACTCACAATCATGCAATTTCTAACAAAATGGGTACAAGAATCAAGTTGCGCTCACTCTCACAAAGAATTCTCAAATTACAACTGATGACCATATGTTTGCCCTTAGTGCAATGCTCCACTAATTTCAGAATGCTAAGATTAGGATCAAATAGGTCTTTTATAGGTTGTAATGCAGGGTAAAGGATGGGTTGGAACTATTTTTGCTAGAAATAGTGACTATCTTCCCTAAATGCTTTAATACACTACATTATGCAACTAAGATCAATTTCTAACAACCAATTTACACCACTTTCATCCATCCCTATCTTTTGTTTTCACCCTATCCTATTAAACTCAATTAATAACACTATGGTGGGAGTATGCAACCATTTCAAAAAAAATTTTTTGCACCCATTTCATGTTATACACCCCTATGATAGCCACCCTCAACTTAAGTAATTTGCCTTAGTTGAGGTGCACAATGTCCAAGAATAACTAGGGCTAAAACAGGTTCATTATAACATGTCCGGGATAAAATTTAGAACTTTTTCAACAATTTTTGCTACTCCCAACCACATCAATTGCACACGCCAATAACTAGATTTTGGGGCATCAATTTCACCTTTTTCCTCTTATTGTCAAATTGATTTTAAATTAAAGTTCTTAGGGGTTTTGGATCAAATTATGGTCTATTAAAAAATGGGTTGGCTACATATGAGGCTAACAAAAGAACAAGCTAAAGGCTCAATGGGGATAGCTAAGATAATGTGCAAAGGTAGGTCAAAAGAAGGCATGAACAATGGTTGTCAAAGAAATGCCTAAATCATCTTTTGAACTTACAATCTTTATTTCGCTTTGCACACACACACCAGGCAAGTTCTAGCATCAATTACAATAAGAAATATACAACAGCCTTACATACTCATGGCTCATGGTCAACTCAATTAGGAGAATTATAAATTACCGACCCAATAATTAAATGAATTCAACTAAAACCAACAATCACAACAAGAGTCACAACTAGATCCTAGGTGTTTAAACGTAATGATCCACCGCATACTCATGGTATAATGCCATGTGATCCACAAGAGCATTTACATGCAACAATGACTAATTTTCTCTTAAGACAGTCGTCATCCATCCATCATCGAGAAAAGCACCTAACTATGACTAAATTAAACACACATCTAACAAGAAACAACATAAACAAAATAACTAATCCTATCAAAGAATTATACTAAGGAGAAGGTACTAATTTCTTACAAAACAAGAAACAAAGTAACCTTAGAGCTTCAACATATCAATATACACCAAACACCATAACTTTTACTTGATTTAGTAAAGTAACCTTAGAGCTTCAACATATCAATATACACAAAACTACGTTAGTCATGAACAATTCAATCACATGCAAAAGCTCAAAGTACTACAATAATGGTGTCTACTTCAAAAATGATGTTTATCTTTCCAAGATGCTCAAAACCTCTCTTTGACATAGCCATGGCAAGAATTTAATCCATAATCCTCAAGAAACCAATTAACAACAACAACATAAAGTCACAACACTTAAGGATTAATAAAAGAAAAACTTACCTTGAAAATGAAAGATTGAAGAAAAAGAGTGGATATTCTTAGGATTTGAAAGTTTTGAAGAAGCTTGTGGGAGAAAGAGTATGTTGAAGGCATGGATTTGTGGTGAAAGAAGAGAAAATTTGGGGATTTAGTTGAAGTTGGAGTGATTTATGTCGCCTAATGGATGGCCTAAGTGTAAGTGTCTGTCACCTAATGCTTCGCCTAAGTAAAATAGTGAGCGTGTGTGGTATGCTAGGTGGCGCATAAGTTATTTCTAAACTAAGGTAGGCACCACACAAAGTATTGCAAAAGGGGACTTGGGCGCCGCCTAATGTGTCACCTAAGTAAATCAGTGAGGGTATGCAGTGTGTTGGGAACCGCACAAGTTATTACCTAAGAATACGTGTGCATCACAAAGAGCATCACCTAAGTGCACATGTACGCTGCACATCTTGTCGCATAACCTTCTTTAGACACCGTCCAATGTAGCTTATGCTAAGTGTTGGGCGGCGCATAATGCATTACCTAATTAGGCTTGGGCCCAACACAAGGAATGTCAACATAGGCTTTGGATGCCACACATGAAAAGACAACTTGAGGAAGTGGGAAAGGTTCTTACCGCAGGGGTGAAAATCACCAAAAATAAGTCGCACTACAAAACTTTTGGGGTTGGATTAACATAATTCGAGGCACAACTCTAATACAAATCATGACTCGACCCTTAACAATTGACCACTCTAACTTACCCGTAATATTCCCATTACTCCTAAACTTACCACCGTTGATATGGCTCAATTCCAAATCGGATTTGGTACCAATCTCCTCCTTAGTACTTCATGCACCTATACTTAATCAAAAACAACATAAAAATGATTAGAAGAATGGGTTGCCTCCCACCAAGTGCCATAGTTTTGGTCGTGGCTTGACTCTTATTTTTGTATTTTTATTTAACATGATAAAATGAGAATAAAATCATGGTTTGCCTCATATGCAGTGCTTGATTCAATATCGCGGCATGACTCGATTACCTTGACTACTCAAACTTCATCAAGATACATCGATGATACTATTTGTACCTCATCTTCATAGAATACATCAACGATCGAGAAAAAACTTATATTATTTTGTTATTTCATAGATTTACACACTTTAAAACTAACCTCTTTCCCATTTAGCCTAAATTTTAGCTCATTTAACTCTAAGTCAACTAACACTCTCCCAGTTGCTAAGAATAGACTGCCTAAAATTATGGGTACTTCAAAGTCCATATCGCAATCAAGAATTACAAATTCGGTAGGACATATAAAATCAACCATCTTTACAAGTACATCATGTAGAATCCCAATTGGCCTTTTCACCGATCTATCCGCCATTATAAACAACTAGCGGCATCAGATTAATGCTAGCTCCTAGATCATATAAGGCCTCAGCAAAATCCAGAGACCTAATCGTACAAGGGATGGTGAATGCTCCAGGGTCGGCCTTCTTCTACACCAGTAACCTTGTAGAAATAGCACTACAATGATGGAGAATATCCATCAGTTTGTAGCTTACCACTCTTTTCTTCGTCATAAGATCTTTCATAAATTTACCATATCCTGGCATCTGCTGAAGTGCTTTAACTAAAGGCACGTTCACTATCAATTGCTTCAACATAGCCATGAATTTGTTAAACTTGCCTTCATCTTTTTTCTTCTTTAATGATTATGGAAATAGAGTTGGTGTCCTTGGGATTTCAACTGGAGCAACTTTTACCTCATTTCTTATGCCTTGCTCCACATTACTAACATGCTTTGTCTTAGGTGGTTGTTTTACTTCCGTACTCTTCTTTTTCAAACCTCCCAACTCCATAGGCACCACTAAAGATTCATTAACCATCTTCCAATCCATTTCAACCATATCAGTATGAGAGAATGCTCCCAATCTTGGACTAGATAAAATCTTACCTCTCCTAGTTGTAATAGCCATACATAATCCATTAGTCCTTAGATTCTGAACTGTATCACTTGGTAGAGTCCCATTCTGTATTTGGTTAAATATTGTAGATAATTGGCTTATCTGTTGCTCCAGTTGTTTAATAGCAGTTGAGTGCAAATTTACTAGTTGACTCATGAAAGATATGTTACTATTCATCATAGTCACTCTAGAATTGGTCGCCTCAACTCCCTTTAATAGTTTCTCCATCATGTCCTCCATGGACATTTTGCCTGAAATGGTGGCAGCATTATCACGACTTCTAAAAGGTACATACAGTCCACTCTTGTCACTTTTATTCTTCCAATCTCCTTGATAGTTCCAACCTTGGTTTCCTTGACCACCAGTTCGGAAGCCCCCTGGTTATGCAAGTAGTTAGCTTCTTCCTCGGTGTTTAATTCAACTCCCTTATCATGGGCCCCACGGTTTTTACCTTTTCTACATTCCTTGATAGTAAATATTTTGTGAGCAGATCCATATGGGTTTTCATGTGAGCTATATCCTAATCATACTCCTCTTCTCTTCTACGCTGCTCTACTGATATTACACTAGAGCCAGTATTACTCGCTACCACAGAATCTCTGGTATGCCAAGCTCTATTTGTCTTAGTCATTCTTTCTAACATGTCCGCGGCCTCAGTAAAGGCATGCTCCATAAAATCTCCTCCTGCAGCATTATCCACTATTGGCTTTGTAAGTGAGTTCAAAGGTCTGTAGAATATTTCCATCAAGTGTTCATCAGTTATCTTATGGTTTAGGCATTGAGTTAACTTCTTTTTAAACCTCGCCCAAGTCTCATGTAATGCTTCATTAGATAATTGCCTAAAGTTGCTGATCTCGTCCCTCAACTGTAACATTCTGGAGGGAAAAAGAACTTTTCCAGGAAAGTTCATTTCAATTGCCTCCATTTTGTTATCAAATCGGGGGTCAACTCATTCAACCACATAGTTGTCTCTCCAAACAAAGACAATAGAAACAATCTCAAACGAACAACATTTTGTCCCACTCCAGGATTATGAAATGACTTACAAATGTTTATGAAATTCACCAAATATAGATTTTGATCATCACCAAGTAATCCACCGACCGAAGAGTCTTTTCAAATTCATTAGCTAAATCATAGTACTGGTGATGTTGAATTTCACCCCAGGAGCTAGTAGTGGTGGAATGATTGCCTCTATAGCTCTATCTCCTTCCAAATCATCCTTATCATTGTCAATATCAAACTGCACAGCTTGGCGATCTGGTCTTCCTCTGAATGGACGATTTCGATTTACAGGTGCAACTACTTCCACTGCATGCCTCCTGTTAGCCGGGTCAATTAAATCATCATCTCCTAAGTACTCTTCATCTAGATAAGGTACCCGACCTGGGTTATCTGCATTCTATTAATTTAATTGGGCATTATCCAAAGTAGTTATTCTTTCAGCTTCTTATCGGTTAGCCATTCTTTTAATGAGATAAGGTTCAGGATTGAAAGGTAATAATGGTTCTTCTGAACTTCTGGTTCATGGTATAAACAACAATGATCCTGTAATGAACAAAAACAACAAATAAACGTAAAATAGAGAAACTTGACTGACAGTTAATTAACACACATAAACTCAATCGACAATTGTATTTCCTGGCAACGGCACCAAAATTTGATACGCTTAAATTACGACTCTCTTACAAGATTGTCAACGGTTATTGTCAAATAAATAACCCAACTAGGTTGGGGTCGAATCCCACAGGGAATAAGGTACTAATTGAGTTGTATGCAAATTAGTTAACTTTTATTCATTCGTTTCCATAAAATAAAGAAGGGAAATTTGATTCAGTTCAGAAATTAATGGTTTCAGTTTAACAAGATGAGACATATGTAGTAGTATTCAAATTAAAAAAAATAGTAAGCTAGGGGTATGTCCACCTTGTAGTTTTCAATACTTTCTAACTATGGGCTTTACAAATTCATACATGCATCGTGCTTACAGAGAAACGTATTGTATTTAATAACATAATCCTAGTGTTTCTCAACCATCAAGGAATAATTCACTTTAGTTCTCTCAAATCAAAAGTGTTTGCAAAAGCAATACGAAATCTCCAAGTAGTTAATCCTGTTAAGGCATTAACATATGAAATAGGGGTTGGAAATCCTATTTTCTTGTCACTGCTCTCTTTTCCTAACCTTAACCTTTCTATCGAACAAGTTGATTTTTAAGGGACATCCTCTATGTTTGTAACCACGAGAATTCAAGATAAACGAAGAGATTATGATGTAAACAAATCAATGCATAATGAATTCAAAAACCCAAAGTAATAGATTGTATGCTACAAGGCTTCCATAACACTAACTTATAAACTTAGCTACTCACGAATAAAATGGGAATCACAATAGAAATATTCATCATACAAATAAGTAAACACAATCTTGGCAGAGAAGATGAAGTAGTGTTTCTCCCTTGGTTCTAAGACGCCACTCTCCAATTCAAAAAAGATACAGAATAGCCAATAATACGTGACTTTTCAGCATCAAGTAGTTTTAATAACTTTTCCCTCATATTTTTCTTCTAAGTCCCTAGACTAGCTCTAAATGACAAATTAGTCTTAGACATAGTTTTTAGGCACCACATTTTGTCTACACTGCTACTCTCTATTGTGTCATATGCCATCCACATTCCATAGTCCCATTATGTCTCCATCTACCTCATTAATACCTAAAATCATGATAATCACATCGGTTAGCTCAATTACATAAAAGTAGAGTAAAAACATAAGAAACTAGGAACTTTGTTCTCTAAACTTAGCTAAAATATGGGTAAGTTATGGTGATTAGGCATATAAATACACCCAAGATCAGCTTTTCTGTTGGACTCCAGTAAAGTTATCCCAGTAGTATTCAATATTCAAAATCTCTCGAAAGGCTTCCTATGAACAAATTAGGAATTAATGCAATTACTATAGTTAAACCCAATTATAATCCCCTTAATAAATTATTAAAATGGATTAAGTACTTGATACCTAATCTATTTTAATACTTTAATAAAGGGCTTACAATTGATAACTAGTCTTGGGGCACCATCTGCTCCTGTGTCTAGTAATGCTACCTTTTGAATTGTGCAATTTTTATGGAAAAATAAGTGAACTTTACAGACTCACACTCCTTCCCAGGAAACTTGTCTATGATACCATTCAGGGGACAGATTGGGATAATGGGGAGTCATAGTCGCTCCTACTCATAATCACACTTTCTTTTGATAACTTGTCTATCTTTGATCTTTTCCTGTATCATCAAAATTGCATCATTGAAGGAATCATCCTACGATCTTGAGGGGACCATCTGTCTCTACGTAGTCTAATTATATAACAAGGCTAGGTCAGAGTCCGATGGAGAATCCAGCAACAAGATCATCCATTATATAGATTTGGTTTCTTGGAGTATGAGTATGAGTAGAGTGGCTAGAGTGTTATGATGTCCTAGAGCCATTCAAAATTAGTGTTACTCTCGAAATAATCATTTGGGTTGATAAGTTTTGGTATTATAGCCAAGTTGCCTGGGAGGGAGTGAAATGATTATTCCAAGAGTAACACTAATTTCAATCGGCACTAGGATAGCATAACACTAGAGTCGTTCCTTATCATACTCACACTCATAGCCGCTCCTACCCATACTCACACTCTCTACAGGACTCGACATAGGAATGAGTGTATGTAGGTGATCTAACATTAACCACCGGAGACCTACTCACAAGCAGTCTCCCTAGCCACTCCCAAGCCGCTCCTACTCATACGCACACTCCCTCCTACTAGGTTAGAGGGACTTAACCTTGATCCTAGTGTTCAATTCTTGCCAAATCCATAACTATCTTTTGTTGTGTAGACAATACCTATTTATTTCCTCCAGGTAATTATCCCACCAATATTTTATAGTACATGTAAAACCTGATATAATCATAAATGCTGCTTGGTTGTCTGTCATTTTAGAAATTTTATATGTCGTAATGGCCATTCCCATTTCATGTAGTTTATTATATATTTGATGTTCTGCTAATCCATCTATATTCCATTTCGCGGCTTCTTTTCCATAATGTGAAGTATGAGATAAAAATTCATTTTCTTTATACTGCATATCCGGAAATGTGGGCTTTTTATAATAATTATTTTGTACTAAATATTTATAGCTTAGTTTGTTAATTTCATTATCATTGTTTTACGATAAAGTCCTTATAACCTTGTCATTTCTGACTTTTAATTTAGATTTTAATCTTTCATTAATTTTTTCTAAAATATCATCGGTTACTTCAAACTTTTCTTCAAATTTAGGAAATTTATCTTCAGAAAATTTTGGTAATTTAAATATTGGATGAGTTACTAATTTTTCAACATAATAAGAAGAACTTGGTTTATCTTTAAAAGTCAATTTATTCTCGGCATCGAGAATCTGTTTAGAAACCATATGTAATAATTGATTTGTATAATTATTTTGTTGGAGTATTTTATTTATATCCTTATTTGTAGGATCACATTCAGTATCTACTACATCTAATTTAAAAGGTGAGGCAATTACAATTCTACCTTCTACTGGTAGGCTAATTTCTTCTAATTGAGGAATTGTTGATTCAACTACTTTATTATTAGTAGTATACCATTTATTAACAATCATATTTAACGACTCCTTTTGATCATCTAATTTTCCTGTAATTTCAAACCATTTAAAAAATTCAATATTATATCTTAATCTGGTCATAGCATTGCACTATCTTTCTCTAAAAGAACATCTTTCTTTTAATGAATATTTTTGTTTATTCCATTCCTTTTTAATAGAATTTTCTGGATTATTCCATAATTTATCTAAATATTCAAAGTCAGATTCAAATACTACGTCTGACCTAATCATGCATAGATAATTTATTACTCCTAGCATGTAACGCCCCAAGATCCAATCCCAAGACGTCACACGATGCTTAAGGCCACACGCGGCCTCAAGCTAAGCCTCTGAACCTGTCATCACTTCTATAACTTACTATGACAATAATCAAGTTGTAATAAGGAAGAATAATCATGTCATGAACATACTGGAATATGAAGAAATACTATCCTGTACAATCAAAATACCGAAGTTCTGTACATACTGGTACTCTAGTCTGACAAAGTCTCTACTACATAAGACTGAGGAGCCATTACGACAATTCCCCAACTGACTCGTACTGAACTGGAAATAAACCACCATCTACTATCAAGACAAAAATCAGGGACATAGGTCGTCGAACCATGAGGACTCACCAACTGTACGAATGTAGATGGAGGTACTTGAAGATCACTGTCACTGCTGAGACTGAGCACCTGAACCTACATCATGAGAAAATATAGAACACAGAAGAGTATGGGAATCAGTACTTGGGAATATACTGAATATGTGGGGGTGCAGGAAACATTTAAATAATATCATAAATGTATAAGAAAATCATGCTTGCTAATAATAATGACTCTCATCGCTTAAGTTACCTGAAACATATTTTCCATAAATCATTAATAATAACACATGATTCATAAATCTCATAAACCATTGGACTCAACTCAAACTCTTCTACTCATGACTTAGAGTGACTTAGTAACTCATGGAACTTGAACTATTATGGATTTGGGAGTTACTTATAACTGACATAAACCATGTGAGCTTACATGGAGTCCAACGTCTTGCCCACGTTAGGGAGAGATGTTCTATCCTTTCCATCGGAGTAGAACCTTAACTTTAGTGATCACTGTCTTGGTCTTTGGCCCTTAATCTTAATCCTACGGTGGCACGTATTTCTCGAGAAGTAGGATGCGCTGAACCCAACTTTTCGCTCGGTGCTAAATACTACTCCCAGACTTAAGCTCAGAACGTGTTAGGAAATCCACCTTAATCAACTCAAGGTTCTATTATGAGGACCAATATATATATATATATATATATATATATATATATATATATCATTTGTAAATCATAATCAACTTGTGGATTCCTAACTCGACTCAATCTCAAAATAATCTTCCTCATTATCAAGTACACTTACTTACCAAATCATATCAAGTATCAAAATATTCAAGAAAACATCATGGAACTGGTTCTTGACTCTCAAGCTCAATGTCAATATATATCCAATAGACAAACTTCTCATAGGAAAACATAAATCATGACACTTATCATAAATCACTTAGAAATCATCATTTCATGATAACAATATACAACTCATGGCATAAATTCTTAATTTGAGAAATAAGACAATGAAGTAGTCATATATGTCAATCTTGTATAGCTCAAATCTCATAAATCCTTGATAAATTAATTTAGGTGTAAATTCACTTTACAAAAATCATGAAATTCAATAGAAATTAAATCTTTAGACACAAGAACGAAAGAAGTGTTCTTGTTCAAAGCCCCACATACCTTAATCTTTAAAATTGGATGAACTTTAGTGCTTGAGACTTTATCCACACTTGAAATAAATAATTCTTGAAGCCCACACTATGAGGAACTTAGTTCTTGAAGAAATTTTGAAGATTTATGGATGATTCTTGAGAAGGATTTTGGCATAGTCAACTTCAAATGAGCATATCTCCTATTGTAATACAAATTATTGAGCTCATGACCTACCAAAAGATAGATAATTGGGTCCCTTTCATTCAAGAAGATCAAGAACCTGTTTAAAACTAAAAGATTTTTATGTTTATGAGTTTTTAATGATTTGTATGAGTTTAAATTGATGTTTAATGTGTTGTTGAGTTTTGATTTATGTTTGCCTACAAAATTTATGAGTTTTGACCCTAGTATGTGGAATTCATGCGATGTTTGTGATAGACCTTCTTGAAGTTGTTTTCTATGTGATGTGTTCATGACTTTTGGGTGTAGAAATGGTTGAATAAGTGAAGCATGTCCCCCATAGGTTTGATAAAGATCATAGGTGAAGCATAAGGGTCATTATAGTATGTTGACTAATCCAACGGAAAGTTTCAGATTTGCCAATGTCTAAACCGCTATTAAACGGTTACCCAACTTAAGAAATAACTAAGAAACATAGAGGAAGAACAACAATAATTACTGACCAGAAAAAATTATTATTCCAAGAGTAACACTAATTTTGACAGACTCTAGAAAAGTGTAACGCTCTAGCCACATCTACTCATACTCACACTCCAATCCCTACTAAAGCCTACCGTTCCACTATCATCAAAAGAGTCAGGATTCTGTATCTAATAACTCTATGATCTGTTTTTGGATGGTGATATTTTTATTCGTTGATGAATATTCTTCCTTAAATATCTGCTTAAGTGGATGTATTCTTGGTACACTAGTTTTGTTGTTTTAAAGTTAAGTTTATTTTAAAGTTGTCAAATTCATTGCCCAAAATAACAAGCAATGGACTAGCAAGCAAAAGAGAGAAGATTAGGATAGCAATACCAAATAAAGAGATTAATAAAGGAAATAAGCTGAACATACATACATATAGGGAGGGAAAAGAATAATATATATAAAAAGATCCTCGCAAGACCTTTTAGCAGTTGGTGCAAGAGCTACAAAAACATAAAGAGTACAAGATAGATTGAATATATATATATATAGAGAGAGAGAGAGAGAGAGACAATTTTCTGCAAATGTACAAAAATAAGATGAGTCCGAAAAGTCGGAGATCGGTCAACTTCAGTCTCCAAAATCTCACTCTAATTCTTCGGTCCAAAAGCTCTGCACGAGGAAAGGTATCAATAATGATAACTTGTACTAGGACCTGCATCAGGAAAAAGATGTAGAACTATATTATGAGTAACAAAAACACATGACACTTAGGTATCACAAGCCGATTGAGCTCAAATAAGGTATAATTACAATAAAATATGAATATAAGTAATTGGTCCAAGTTGGGAAACTAATGGAGATATAAGTAAATATCTCAAAAAACATAATAAAAATATTCTACCACAACATAATCAGACCACAATAAGCTCAAATGGTACAAAAAACAAACAAACATCCATAAGCATGATGGATGTAAACAAAAATTAAAGCAAACTATAATCAATGCATAAGGATAAATAAGTGTGAAGAACACCACAAAATACACTATGAAATGAATTCCATGTCTATAATATCGCATACTCCTCTTCCAATATATGGATCTCTAAAAGGCAGGACCCATAATAAGACTCGCAATATCAGTATACCTTGATAGACTCGAATTAGACTTCTGAATAAAATTTAGTGATATCAGGTGCCAAAACTCAAAATGAGTATAAAAAGCATTAATCAGTAGTATCAAGTGTCTAGAATCAAATCGAGACTAAAATAGTCTATTTTCCTTCTAAGAGGCCAAAATCCATTAAAATGTTCTGAAATTCCATTTTAAGCTGGCAACAGTGTTTTTACACCAAGTAATCAATATATCATGGATATATGAAAATAATACATATAACAAGGTGAGTAAACTAATCGATGACCAATACCAAGTCAAACCAAAAAACTATATCAAAGAAATATAAGTTCCACGTAATATAAAAAGGACATTGTCCTACACTGAGTTACTTTGCAAAAGTGACACACTAACCATAATTCCCTAAGGAACCCATCCTAAGGCAGGAAAATAAATAAAAATAAGAGAAGGAATCCAATAATAAACCCTAAGACTACCAAGCATACTAGACTAGCTCAAGCGGAGAAACAACTACCTAAGCTAAGGATTTACAACATAGTTCTACTGTAATGGCCCTAAGCAAGTGACGGGGATCTTAGGTACATAAATAGAGTATATCCTAGTCATAGTTTACCACTAATAACAAGCAAGTCATCATAAAAATACATTAAACTAGCCTAATGTAAAAGTACGTAAGTCATAACCTGCATATTTTTCACACAATGTTGGAGCGCGTTACTTAAATGATCAAGGAAAGCTTCAAAATAATCACCAACTACCAAGATATCATCCATGAAAATCTCTATTGTATCTTTAACCATAGTCAATAATATTAGTAACATACTTCTTTGGAAAGTAGTGGAAGCATTGCATAATCTAAAATTCTTGGTCTTTGAGAGAAATATATATTTGATTGTAACTAAAATATCTATCAAGGAAGCAACTCCATGTTATCCTTGCTAATTAATCCAATATTTGATTAATGAATGGCATAGAAAACTAGTTTTTCTTGATCTATGATTTTAGATTTCAAGGGAATAAGTTCATTTATCTCATTAGGAATAGTGGTGATTCCTCCCTCTTTAGGGACATATTGCAAATTGACTTTAGAATAAATCTCCTTCCATATATCCAACTCCTTATAGAATGGCTATATCGTAGCTTAAGAAATTGAAGGAGAAGTTAAATAGATCTTAGACAATGGTTTTATTAGGCCCAACATATCTCCATAGGGTAAACTAGCTCTTACCGTGCGTAAAAAATATTATTCGCTATAAAGTTCGTATTGTACATATAAAAGATGATTCTCTGTAAATATGCATAGACTATCATAAGTTGAATAAAGTCACAATCTTGAATAAGTATCACATTCCTAGAATTGATGGCTTGTTCGACCAACTTAAGGATATAATTTTTTTAAGTATACACCCAAGTAAGACAACTGTCCTAGTCTATTAATTGCAATGGTAGAAAAAGCTACACCCCTTCTATAGTAATTACTAACCAGAAAAATGATTATTCCAAGAGTAACACTAATTTTGATCGGCTTTAGGACCGCATAATGCTCTAGATGCTTCTACTTATACTCTCACTCACTCCCGAGAAACTTGGCTTTGATGCCAATTAGGGGAAGGATCGGGAAAATGGGGAGCAAAATAACAGTTTAAAATAATTACTTTAAAAGTAGTAGTTTAAAGTGTCAAATTAAACTTTAAAAATAATTTAACTTTAAAACGACAAAACTAAGAACAAAATAATCTAAAGAAAAATTAATAAAAATAGTAGAGAAATAGAGAAATTTATACTTACAAAAACGCTTTATTGAACTTGGAAAATAAGAGAACTTTATAGAGGGAGATGGGAAATATGGGAGATGGTAGAGAGATCTCTGAGTTGGGAAATTTCAGAATGCCCTCCGCTATTATAAGTTGAAAGCCTTAAATAGGCCTCAGAAATGCTGATTAAAATTTAACAAACACTATCTCTCTTACATTTGTCCTTACACTAATATAAGTTATTTATTTTACGTCTATCTAGGATTAGCTGTTGACTTGTTCACTTGTCCTGTACGTGTCTCTGACTATCTTTTCATCATTATCTTGAACTTGTCTTCTGATGATTTTGAGAAGATTTTGACTTTTTCTTCCTTGAAGATTAATGACATGTCTTCTAGTCACCGTTTTATTTATGGGGTCCATAAAGTAGCTTTTCAAACTTTGAAGAGGTGTGGGCACTTTTCTTTCAATTTAGAAGGTACGACTGTGCTATTCCTTGTTGGTCCAACATATCCCCATTGTTGGGTTTGCTAGAATGAGAGGATGCAGTACTAATCACTCCATAATCTGTTTGGAATTAATCTCTTTATCTAGATTTGACAAGGCTTCTTTGAGCCTTCTTTTTAATTCCTCCTTGGAGAGGTGTTCTTTCTTCTGTAAGGATAAGCTTGTTGCTGGCTTCTTTGTCGGACTCCAACCTTTAATCTTGATAGTTTTGCTTAA
The DNA here is from genome assembly GCF_002878395.1 of Capsicum annuum. NCBI lineage: Eukaryota > Viridiplantae > Streptophyta > Magnoliopsida > Solanales > Solanaceae > Capsicum > Capsicum annuum. Next base: position 94,830,525 of record NC_061113.1, read on the forward strand.
GTATTTGATCCTTTCGATTTCATGAATATCAAAGGACCAATAGATAATATATGAAATCCTTTTATCAATAAAAAATTTACACCATTTAACATTTTCTAGTAGTGTAGAAATATTCTACTCTACCTGGAACTTTTCAAATTGGTTTTGAAATTATGTATACAATACCTATTTATTTCCTCCAAACTGGCTCTAGCAGTCGTAGAACCATCAGGGAATTACAACAGTCTTCATCATCTCTGAATATTTTAAGAACCAAGAGTAAGTGTTGGGACTAACATATATAAAGTTGTACTAGGCCTCCTTATAATCAACTGGCTCTGACACCAGGTATATGATAACTTTGTGCTTTATCTTTTGTAAATTTGTCAATTTTTGAATGATTTTCTAGGAACTTAATATCTTTATTATTTCTTTTTATTTTTAATGCTTCTCCAAGATCTAATTGACGTGGTTCAAATTTTTGTTAGAAGCTAAATTGTCAGTAAGTGACTTATTGTTAAATTGTTGCTTAAATATTTTAGCTTCTCTTTTTAAGTATTGTAACTCTACCTGAAGGTCTTGTATAGTTGTTTCTGATTTTTGTTCTTTACCTGACATATTTCTCATAGTAAAGGGTGCAATTATTCTTTATCAAAATGTTGATTAAGAATAATATTTTTAAGGCTATTAAATATTTCTTCCTATGGCTTGGATCTTCTAAATGATTGATAATATCAAACAACAGTTCTTTTTCCTTGTTATTACTAGTAATAACTTTAATATAATGATTATTACAAATGCAACGTAAACCGTTGTATTTACCATAATTAGCTAATTTATTACTACAAACGTTATTAATATTTTCTGTTGGAGAGGAATTATCTTCATTTTTTCAAAGATACAACATAAATTATTACTTATGTCTTTTTTATTTAGGATTCTGCAACTTTTAGTTTTATGATTCATATTTTCATAATCCCAACCTATACTATTATTATTTACATTAGATTCTGGGTTTTTATTATTTTCTTTAATAATGTCATTGGTGACTTTTAATTCGAATTTTAGTCTTTCATTAATTTTTTCTAAAATATCATCAGTTACTTTAAACTTTTCTTCAAATTGAGGAAATTTATCTCTAAAGAATTCTGGTAATTTAAAAATTGGATGAGTTTCTAATTTCTTAATCATAATAAGAACTCGGTTTATCTTTAAAAGTTGATTTATTCTCGGCTTCGGGAACCGATTTAGATACTACATATAATAATTGATTTGTATAATTATTTTGTTGGAGTATTTTATTTATATCTTTATTTGTAGGATCACCTTTAGTATCTACTATATCTATTTTAAAAGGTGAGGTAGTAACAATTCTACCTTCTACTAGTAGGCTAATTTCTTCTAATGGAGGAATTGTTGATTCAACTATTTTATTATTAGTAGTATACCACTTATTAACAATCATATTTAACGAATTTTTTTGATCATCAAATTTTTTTGTGATTTCAAACCATTTAAAGAATTCAATATTTTATCTTAATCTTTTCATATCATTGCACCATTTTTCTCTTAAAGAATATCCTTCTTTAAATGAATATTTTTTGCTTATACCATTCCTTTTTAATAAAATTTTCTGTACTATTCCATAATTTGTCTAAATATTCAAAGTCAGGTTCAAATATTACAACTGACCTAATCATGCATAGGGAATTTCTTACTCCTAGCAATTCACTAGCAGTGGGGCTTATTGATTTTTTTAGTTTTTAAATTTGTAGATTCATATTCCACTTCTGAAATTTGTTTTAAGAAATCAACTCCTTTAGATTTTCTTTCAATATCTTATATGTTACTTCCCTTTCTTCTACAAACTTGGAGATTGAAGGTCTAGAAAAAGATATTCTTTTACTTAAAGATGCTTGAGTAAAGGATTGGGATTTTAGAAATTTTAAATCTATTGATCCATCTGGATATTGTACTACTTTTTCAATATTTGAATTTTTTTCTTCTATTTCTAGTTCCACTATGGAGTTGAAATACCAACTATCTTTTATTAATACATCATCCCATTTTATCATTCTAGAATTCAGATGGACCCGTTTGAGGCTATTTATGGGAGGAGATGTAGATCACCCATTGGTTGGTTTGAAGTGGGTGGGGCTGCTTTGATTGGACCTGATGCAGTGTTTGAGGCTATGAGAAGTCAAGCTGATTAGAGAGATTTTGAAGATAGCTCAGAGTTGTTAGAAGTCATATGTAGACGTGAGGAGAAGAGACCTCGAGTTTGAGGTAGGTGATTTGGTGTATTTGAAGATTTCACCCCATGAAAAAGGTGAAGAGATTAGGAAAGAAGGGGAAGCTTAGTCCCCGTTATGTGGCCCCTATAGAATTCTAAGCCATGTTGGGAAATTAGCTTATGAGGTAGAGTTGCCTGTATATTTGTAAGCTGTTTATCCTATCTTTCACGTCTCCATGCTTAAAAAGCACATTGGTGATTCGGTTGTAGTAGATCCTTTAGAGAGATCGAACATTCAGAACAGTCTTTCAAATGAAGAGATTTCATTTGAGATCCTAAACCATCAGATTTGTAGACTAAGGAACAAAGAAGTTCCTTTGGTCAAAGTTTTGTGGCAAAACCAGTCAGTTGAGGGTGCTACTTAGAAAGCAGAAGAAGATATACGAGCCAAGTACCCCATCTCTTCTCCAAAAGTTAAGATCAAACTAAAGGTACTATTCTTCCTTAATTCAGCTCCTCTTTAACCAAAGATTCAGCTATATAGCTATTCTCATTATTAGTCCATGCATTCTCTGAATTACTAAAAGTTTATGTTGATGTAGAGTTAGTTTAGTAAATTATTTCAGTTGTACATCTTTAGTTTTCTATGTATTCTTAGCCTAACTAGTGACATTCGAGAACGAATGTTCCCAAGGGGGAGATATTGTAAGACCCCGCAAAATCCTTGTCGTCTAAATCCCTTAAACAATGCCTAAGGAGTTCCTAGACTTAGAAAATCTAGCTAAGTGTGGTGCTTAGTCATTTCTAGAGCCTCAAAACTTTGAGAATTTTATTACCAACCTTACCGGCCTTTGATAGTTGATATTTTAGCTAATTCATGATTAGGTAAGTCAATAGGTGTTCCCGGACAAGTTTTGGAATTTTTGGACCACATTTAGGCCACGTTTGGTGTCCCTAAATAGTGGACCAATGAGATCTAAGTGTGCCGCATCGCCCATCGCGTTGGTCAATTTTGTTGCAGGAACTGCTAGTTAAAGGTACTAAGGCTTAGCGCAATTATGGCGCGATACGTCGGTATCGCGTCAATTCCATCAACATGCCACATCGCCAATCTCGTTGATACCCAGTTTTTTAGCTTTTAAAATCCACGTCCAAGGGGGAAATTTAGTCTTTTTTCCCCACCCACTATCAGTCATAACATGGGATTAAGGTCCCTAAATACCAAAATATAGTCTTCTTCTCCAAAATTTACCAAGAACAGTTTCAAGGGTTTCAACCCAAAGTTCAAAAGAACTCAAATTTAACCATCACTTTTCAAAATTTCTTCAAGAATCGGAATCCCCAGACCAAGGGCATCAAGAATATTCGTTCAAAGTCGCGAATAGAGTCATGAAAGAGAGAGTTTAATCAAAGTCTATAATCTAAGTATGTGGGGTTTGAATAAGAACACTTCTTCCATTCTTGTGCCCAAAGTTTTGATTTTTGTAAAGAATTTCATATTTTTACAAGTGAGTTTATACCCAATTTACTTTATTTTGAGTTTATGAATTTAGAAATAGTTCAAGTCTTGAAATTGCATGTTATCTCAATTAGTTATGCCTTGGATTGAGGATTTATGTTGTGAATTGTATTTCCCCATTGAAAATTGATATTTTTAAGTGTTTCCAAAGTTGAAGTCAAGAATTAAACCTTGTTATGAAATTTAGATCATTTGAGTATATGTTGATGCTTTAAGTCAAGTATGAGTTGTGATGTTTCCTGAAGGCTATGTTTTTAACATAATTTAATAAGCAAGTACTTTGATTCTTAAAGAAAGATTGCTTTTGACCCTAAGCTAAGATAGGAATCCACATTGTTTATGATTTGAAGTAAAGAAAAGCATAATTGGCTTTCATTATACATTAGTGTACTATTTTAAGCTGTACTTCCTAAAAGTTCTGAGCCTAAGTATGGGAGTAGTATTTATCACCGAGTTGGGCTTGATTTGAAGGTTTCATGCCCCAGAACTATGATCCACCGTAGGATGATAATTTACTCCAAGTGGGTTAAGATAGTGATCAATAAAGTTAAGATTCTAATCCGATGGCAAGGGTAGAACATCTCTTCCCAACGTGGGCAAGACGTTGGACTCCATGTCAGCTCATATGGTTTATGTCGATTAAAAGAAACTCCAAGTTCCCAAAGAGTCTCAAAGTTCCATAATCATAAGTCTTTGAATTCCTAAAGTTTCAAAAGAAGTTATTTATTCTCCTTAAGATTAAGGTATAAGTTTGAAAGTTATTATTTTAATATTTCTTTTTTGGTTTACAAGCTTTGAGAATCAGAGGAGAAAATAGATTTTAGAACTAAGTATAATGACACACAAGATTTATATTACATGTTTCATTGTTCATGACTTATGAGATTTATATTTTGGACTTATTCAAGCTATGTGAGTCATTTATATTTGCATGCATGGTTTCATAAAGAGTAATGATATTTTTTACTTAATGTATACACCCCCATATACTCAGTACATCCTCGAAGTACTAATCTACATATATGTCTGTGTGCTATATTGTCTCATAATATAGGTTCAGGTGCCCAGTCTCAGCAGTGACAGTGATCTCCAAGTACCTCTATCTACATCTTCGCTGTTGGTGAATCCTCATGGTTTGAGGGTCTATTTTCCTGATTTCAGTCTTTGTAGTAGTTGATTTATTCCTTTCTAATTCAGTATGAGTCAGTTGGGGATTTGTCCCAGTGACTCTCTAGTTCTTAGTAAGTAGAGGCTTCTCAGACTGTCAGTTGAAATTTCTAGATTTTTCAGTGTTTTGCAATCCAGATATTGTTTTTCAGTTACTTTAGTTCAGAATAATATAATATAGCATTATTGTTTGGTTTATTCATCCTAAAGTAAGTGTTAGAACTAGTAGCAGGCTCAAAGGGTTAGCTTAGGGCTAGTTGTAGCCTTAAGCATCGTGTGACGCTTCGGGATGAGATTTCGAGGCGTTACAGGTTTGTATTACTTTCATCTTTGATAGTATTTTAAACTTTCAAGTTAACCTACAAAACTTTCAAATTAAAATTTAAATTAACGAAATAAGAATAAAAATATGTAAAATAAAATTAATAAAAACTGTAGAGAAATAGAGAAAATTATACTTACAAAAACTTTTTATTGATTAGGGAAATGAAAGAGATTACAGAGAGAGATGGGAAATATGGGAGATGGTAGAGAGATTTCTGATTTGGGAAATATCAGAATACTCTCCGCTATTACAAGTTGAATGATTAAATAGGCCTCCTAATATGCTAACTAATAATTTTCCTACTCTGTCTATTTTACATCTGTGTATGTATACACTAATATATGATATTTGCTTTCCACCTATCCAGTAGCTGATGAAAATATATATCTGTTGATTTTTGCTTTTGATGACTCTTTGAGAAAATGTGTATTCTATATATTTTTGTATGAATTTTTGGTCTTTTGTCATTTATGACATGAAGACTTGTGATGTTTGGTCTGTATGTGGCATGGATTTTTAGGTGGATTTAATAGGGTCCACCATTTGTTATGTTTGGTGCTTTTGTGTTGTAGTTGCATGCTTTTTGTTTGCTGAATGTAGAAGAGAGTTTTTAAGTCTTCTTATTTTAATAAACATTGCAGTAGTTATTTTGGTTCCCTATTCTGGCTTTGAAGGTAGTATTCGATCTATAAGAAAGAGCCAGGTATAAATTTATTTGATTTGGTTTACCATAAATATTTAGCTTTTTAAAAAACTAATAATATATGAAAATATGTAGAGATATTTTGCAAAATATTTATCAAATCTCTTGTTGCAAAATACAGTAGGATCAAAAATGTTTGTAGCCTTGTAATGTATTTTTATTGAGAGCCACAATTTTGACGAAGCTATTAATTTGCAAAAAATACTTTTTATTTAAAACTTTTGTACTGTTAAAAATAGTAACTAATGAAGGGTCAATATTTGTAGAAATACTCTGTTAAAATTAACTCACTAATTCTTTTGGGTTTTGAGGGGATTATTTGCTGTACTTTATACATCAAGGTTTTAACCACTCCCGCCCCTGCGTAATTTTTACCAGATGCTTTTATTGGCAGTACCTACAAATTTATTATCTCAAATTACTTTTTATCAAGAATACTCTGTTCTTCCTGCTCCTGTGATGTGACTGGAGAGACTGCTTGTGTGTATGTCTTCGGCGATTTCGTGGATATTTTTAATTGTAGGAAAGTGGTAGGGTCTGGGAGAGATGGAACTTCTACCAGGATTGAAAATTTTATTTCTGGATTTTTATTTTCTTCATTTGAAGGTCTTTTTATTTTTTCTTCTGATTGAAAAGTCCTAAATGGAGGCTTCATCTTTATTCTGGATTTTCTGGGTCTCCTTATTTTTTCCCTGAAGGAATTTTCTGGTCAAAAAATCTGGGTGAGAATTGTTTTCTCCCATTATAAACTCTATTTGAAAATCAAAACTTGATAATAAAGATTACCATCTAGCAAATATCTATTTAGAAATTAAATTTTTAACATCTTTTTGTAAAATGTCTTTGCCTGCTTTGCAGTCTACTCTTAGTAAAAATTCTTTATTTATTAAATCATCTTAAAATTTAGTTATACATAGTACTATAGTCAAAATTTCTTTTTTAATAGTACTATAATTTTGTAAGGATGCCTCCATATCCTATGTCTGAGACATCAGTTTCTATAATCATGAGAGCCTCTGGGTGCGGTATCCCTAGACAAGAAAGTTTTTGAACTATTGATTTAATTTTTTGAACTGTATTGGTGTGCTCTAACTCCAAGGCACTAGATTTTTCTTAAGACATTGATAAAGTGGCTTAAAACTTGTCTAATATTAGGAATAAAATCTGCAACATAGCTGAGACTTCCTAAAAATCTTTGGAACTAAGTTTTATCAGTTAATTCATCTGGAAATTTAAAGGAGAACTCTATGGCTCTACAAATAGGTTTATAAGTTCCTCGATATAAATCGTAATCGAGAAATCTAATAGAGATTTGGAATAATTTAATCTTCTTAGCACTAACTACTGGTCCATTTTGTTTGACAATCTTTAAAAATGCGTGGAGATATTAAAAATGTTGGTCAATATCTTTTGAAAATATTAAAACATCATCTATATAGACTATAGAAATTTGACTATATTGGTTAAATATGTTGTTCATAATATTTTGAAATTCAGATGGAGCATTTTTTAGTCCAAAAAGTATTATATTCCATTCATATTGTCCAAAAGGAACATTGAAGGTTGTTTTATATTTATCTTTTTCCGCAATGTGTATTTGCCAAAATCCAGATTTCATATCAAATTTGCTATAAATATTATCTTTATAAGTTATTTTGAGAAGTTCACGTTTGTTAGGTATCGGGTACCTAATTCATTTTAATACTTTATTAAGAGGATTATAATTGATAACTAGTCTTGGGCCACCTCTTTCCTTTTCAGCGCTATTATTGATATAACGACTGAACAACTCCTAGGTGATTTAGAAGGTCAAATAATTTTTTTATTTAATAAATCATTAATTTCCTTTTTATAGTATTCCATTAATTCATGGTTTATTTGAATGGGTCTTGCTTTTGTTGGAATAATCCTTTCATCAAATCGCTTAACATAGGGTAATTCAACTATATGCCATTTTCTTTCCCAAAAGGCATTAGAAAAATCCGAGCAGACCTCTCGTTCTATGACTTCTTGTAGATTTTTAACTTTTTCTTCTATTTCTGGGGTTTAAAAAAAGGATTCAATTCTTTTGATTTTAATTTCGTCCTTTAAATAATTTATTTGTTGTGAAATTAAATTGATTTTAAAGACCGTTTTATTTTTTGTAAGGTCACTTTCTGCTTTTGATAAACAATTTAGATAAGGGAAAATAATCTTTTCACCAAAATAGTGGTGTGGATACCATCTAATTCAGTAGTATAAGGCTTTATTTGATTCGTAAAAGGTATACCTAAAATTATCTCTTCATTTATATCTTTGGTTATTACAAAGTTATTTATGAAATAAATTCCATCATTACATATGTGTGCATTGTATAGTTTATAATTTATTTTTAATCTTTTGCCTTTGCAGAGAAGAGCCTTGTAGTACCTTTTTCAAGATACTTAGTGGGGAACATTCCTTCAACGATGCAGTTTCTGTCTGCTCCTGTGTCTAATAATGCTACCTTTTGAATTGTGTAATTTTTATTTATAACTAATGTAACGGGTATATGGTAACTTTGTGCTTTATCTTTTGTAATTTTGTCAATTCTTGAATGATTTTCTAGGAACTTAATATCTTTATTATTTCTTTTGATTTTTGATGCTTCTCCAAGCTCTAATTGACGTGGTTCAAATTTTTGTTAGAAGCTAAATTGTCAGTAAGTGACTTATTGTTAAATTGTTGCTTAAATATTTTAGCTTCTCTTTTTAAGTATTGTAACTCTACCTGAAGGTCTTGTATAGTTGTTTCTGATTTTTGTTCTTTACCTGACATATTTCTCATAGTAAAGGGTGCAATTATTCTTTATCAAAATGTTGGTTAAGAATAATATTTTTAAGGCTATTAAATATTTCTTCCTATGGCTTGGATCTTCTAAATGATTGATAATATCAAACAACAGTTCTTTCCTTGTTATTATTGGTGATAACATTAATATAACGATTATTGTAAATGTAGTGTGAACCGACGTATTTACCATAATTGGCTAATTTATTACTGCAAACGTTAATAATTTTTTCTGTTGGAAAGGAATTATCTTCGTTTTCTTCAGAGATACAACATAAATTATTACTTATGTCTTACCTTTTATTTAGGATTCTGCAACCTTTAATATTTTGATTCATTTTTTCATAATCCCAACCTATACTATTATTATTTACATTATTTGTGGATTTTGATTCAGATTCTAGGTTTTTATTATTTTCTTTAATAATGTCATTGGTGACTTTTAATTCAAATTTTAATCTTTTATTAATTTTTCTTAAAATATCATCGGTTACTTCAAACATTTTTTTAAATTTAGGAAACTCATCTTTAGAGAATTCTGGTAATTTAAAAATTGGATGAATTTCTAAATTTTTATCATTATGAGAAGAACTTGATTTATCTGCAAAAGTTGATTTATTTTCGGCTTCGACAATCTGTTTAGATACTACATGTAATAAGTGATATGTATAAATATTTTGTTGGATTATTTTATTTACATCCTTATTTGTAGGATTATTTTTAGTATCTACTATATCTAATTTAAAGGGTGAGGCAGTAACAACTTTGGATTATACTGGAATACTAATTTTTTCTAATGGAGGAATTGTTGATTCTACAATTTTATTACTAATAGTATACCATTAATAATCATGTTTAACGAATCCTTTTGATAGTCTAATTTTCCTGTGATTTCAAACCATTTAAAAAATTCAATATCACATCTTAATCTTTTCATATCATTGCACCATTTTTCTCTAAAAAAGTATCTTTCTTTTAATGAATACTTTTTACTATACCATTCCTTTTAAATAAAATTTTCTGGGCTATTCCATAATTTATCTAAATATTCAAAGTCAGGTTCAAATATTATGTCTGACTTAATCATGCTTAGGGAGGTTCTTACTCCTAGCATTTCACTAGCAATGGGACTTATTGATTTTTTAGTTTTTAAATTTGTACATTCATATTCTACTTTTGAAATTATTTTAGAGAAATCAACTCCTTTAAATTTTCTTTCAATATCTTCTAATGTTACGTCCATTTCTTCTACAGACTTGGAGATTCAAGGTCTAGAAAAGAACATTCTTTTACTTGAAAATGCTTGATTAAAGGATTGAGATGTTAGAAATTTTAAATCTATTGATCCATCTGGATATTATACTACTTGTTCAATATTTGAATTTTCTTCTTCTATTTTTGACTCCATTATGGAGTCGAAATGCCATTTATCTTCTATTAATACATCATCCCAATTTATCATTTTTGGGACAAAGGTATTATTATGATTAAGGTTAGCTTCCATAAGTATGGTATCTCCTTTATTACTAATTATTTTAGTCTTAGGGGCTAAGGTTGTTTTCATTAATTTGTAATATACTCTATAAATTATTGTTATTTTTCTTGTATTTACCTTACTATTCATATTTTTTTTAACATTTAATGTTAATGTATCCATAGCATTTTGATCATTAATATCTATAGAAAAATTAGGATAACAATTAAAATATATAGGACCATTAGCGAGGTTACTTTGTAATACTGCTAATAATGAATCATCAAAATTTAATAACCTATTATCTCTTAAAAGTAGACTTATAGGTACATCTAAACCTAATCTATATAATGGTTTAACTGCTACTTGAACAAGACCTATGTGGAGTAACTTGTAATTTTTTCTATATCTAATAATATCTTCAACTGCTAATAATTTAATAGTCTCAATATTTCTATTAATTGCAACAGTGGATTCGAAAGTTTTAATATTATAATTTTTAACAAAATCGAAGTGTCCAGTTTTATAGACTCTATTAAAACTTTCTTTTGGAATATTCCAATTTTGTAAATCACTTTCCATTTTAGCAATTTTATTAGAGATAACGGAAATATTAACACTATTTATTACGTTTTGGTTGGTTTGAGTATTCTTTAGGGTTTTTGCATATAAGAGAAAAACACTATCCTAGGACAAAAAATATCTACTTTAGGTGTTACTACCACAATAATTATTTTTGTGTGCAACAAATACTAATTTCTTCTCCCAAAATTGTATTTTATTCCAATAGGCTTGGCGACGGGAACACCTAGCTCTATTTTTCCAAACACTCAAAGCTAATCCAACAAAAAAATTCTAGGTTTGTCAATGTCTAAACCGCTATTAAACGGCTACCCAACTGAAGGAATAAAACTAAGAACATATAGAAATAACAACAGTAACCAGAAAAATAATTATTCCGAGAGTAACACTAATTTTGGCTGGCTATAGGGCGGCGTAATGCTCTAGCCGCTCCTACTCATACTCACACTCTGACCAAATCTACTTTAGATGTTACTACCATAATAATTATTTTTATGTGCAGTAATTACTAATTTTCTTCTTTCAAAAATTTTTTTATTTTGTTCCTATAGGCTTGGCGATGAGAACACTCTCCGGGTCTGGCTTTATTTAAAAGGTGAGGCAGTAATAATTCTACCTTCTACTGGTAGGCTAATTTGGAGTGTGTGTATGAGTACGAGCATCTCTAGAGTTAGGAGTGGCTAGAGCATTATGTTGTCCTAGTGTCGGTCGAAATTAGTGTTACTTTAGGTCTTGCCCACACCCCTCCAAGGAGGAATGTTGTACCAGGCCGCATTAGTGGTGTAGATATCGTCTAGCCTTTTTAGATTTTTTAAATCGTCTTTTATAATAATAATATTTTTCAAATTTATCTTTATAATTTTTATGTTGTTTTTTACTCTTTTTGGTAGCTTCCTTTGGAGAGGCTCATAAATTTACATAACCGAAGTCTTCACAAAAACTTCCTAGCTCCTTGCGAGTTATTTTATTATCTCTTTTCAGTTGATGTTTAAGCTTAACATTTGTACATAATTCTAGCCCTGTGACATTTATAAAACTTATAATATCACCATAAGTTAAATTAATATAGGAAATTTTTCCCTCAAACCTATCTTTTAATTTTGTTCTAACCTTTTCAGCAAATAATGTTGGTAAGCAACTTACAAATTTTTCCTTCCAATAATCATAAGTACAATCTTCTCTAATCATGATTTTGTTGAGGAAAACATCTTTATACCATCTAAAATCGTCCAAATTGCTAGTAGGTTAAAGTTGAGTTGGAAAAACTAGGTGATATGACTAGACTATAAGTATTTCTACTTAGATGTAGGAACTAGTGAATATGGACTTCGTTTTTTAGGTTGCCTCATACTCGCCAACATAATTCTATTTGTTTTATAGTGAACCAATGACTAAGTTTTCCCATTTCCTACTAGATAACACTACAGATTTAGTTGAGAACTATGTTAGACTCTATCTTAGAGAGTTGATTAAGTTGTATAGAGCCACTTGATTATTGTTTTGAATAGGGGTACTCAATTTACTTTACAATTCTAAAAGTCATTTTAGAAGTCTTGGTACCCAAGTTCAACTTAGCACAACTTTTAACTCGTAGACAGATGATCAGGCAGAGTGGACCATACAAACCTTTGAGGATATATTGATAGCTTATGTGATTAATTTCAAGGGTAGATGGGATGATCCCTTGCCTTTGATTGAGTTTGACTATAATAACAATTATCACTCCAGTATTTGGATAGCCCCATTAAAAGTGTTTAATGGTAGAAGGTGTAGGTCTTATATTAGTTGGTTTGAGGTTAGTGAAGCTACCCTGATAGGACCTAAATTAGTCAATGAAGTTATGAAGAATGTTCAGCTGATTAGAGAGAGACAAAAACATCTCTGAGTCATTATAAATCCTATATAAATGTGAGGAAAAGCCAACTTGAGTTTGCAGTGGATAATTGGGTTTACTTGAAAAGTTCATCCATGAAAGGGGTGATGATCTTTGACAAGAAAGGGAAACTCAGTCCTCGATATGTTGGTCCTAATAGGATTTTGAGGTACATTGGCAATATGTCCTATGAGTTTGACTTCCCTGTAGATTTAGCATTGTTGTACCAATTTTTTCAAGTATCCCTACTAAAAAATGCATTAGTGATCCAACTTCAGTTGTTACTTTAGAGAGTATGGTTGTGAAAGATAGTCTCTCTTATGAAGAGGTTCTAGTTGAGATTGTTGACTATCAAGTTCATAAGTTAAGGAAAAAGAAAGTCATTTCAGTAAAAGTTCTTCAGAGAAATCATCTAGTTGAGGGGGATAATTCAGAGGAAAAATGACACGACTCGAATTGGGGCCTTGTCGTAATGAGAATTCATAAGTCCAACCAGGACCGAGGGCCACCCCCATTACCAAACCTAACATCCAGACACGTACCTTGAGCCAAATGAATTTCGAACATATAACAAGATAGCATTTTGTAAATTCAAGACTCTGGGATACGTCCATAGCCGTGACCTACCCAAGAAAGTCCAACCATCCAATACCCAACCAATAACCATACCAAAACCAAAACAATAACCAAGTACGACTCCATAACATAATAGGATGGAACAATTATAAATACAACCAAATGGTATCAGCCCCAATACCAATTCCAGAACTATGGCTAACACCACTGCTGACACCACCCATACCAACCCATGGTTGTACCATAAAGCCTTTAATCGAAAGTAAAACAATATCCGATTAGGACATCCCCCCAACCATTGCCAAAATCCATGTCTATGAAATAACTAAGGTATGTAAAAACATCCATGACATAAAATGCAGCCCTTCATAATAAGGAAGCTCACCACTTCAATCCATCCGAGCTGATCCCGAGTCTGATCACTAAGTAAGAGGAGTAGAATGGTCGGTTCCTGCATCGCATGGGGATACAGCTTCCTGAAGATGGGTTAGTAGGTGAATGTTGTCATTCACTAAAGATAATGATAAAATAATATCAACCTTTAAAACAAAGTAAACCAACCATATACATTCACAACAATACAAACATATATCTAATCATATTGGGAAAGGGAACTGGGTTTAGCATGCCTTTAAAACCATTAACCTGGGTATGTGTAGCTTATCAATCCTAGAACCACCCATGGGCTATATGGGTCTAGTGTAACCCCCTGAATAGGCCCCAATATGTGTAGATGTACGAACCAGAGATACCATATAAGTAGAGAATTCTCATGTACCCTTCGCTCTCTATGATGCATATGTACAAGTGTACTTAGGGGATTCCTATGTACCCCATAAGTATCATATATGGTCACTATGACCAATCCTCATGTTGAAAAATATGAGTTTCCAGTGTCCGTCCATTGGACTCATACCTTCACGGTTAGATATCACACCCCACCATTATTTCCCAATTAAAACCATTACCACATAACCATACCACCATCCCATTTATTATTAACCAAGGTTATAAGTAGTGATATCGTCACACCGACTATAGCTTGCAAGCAAAGTCCTTAGCCATCCTCTTTAAAGAAGGGATTCCCACGTACCCATAAATTACATTATTAAGTTTCTTGAGGGATTCCCATGTAATCCACAAGATTATCATTACTAGGTTTTCTTGATGGATTCCCTTGTACCCCACCAGGCTTTCAATTAGACCAACCATAACCACCAAGACCTTACTATTTAACAATTCCAAACCATTTAGGGTTCCATTACAAAGTTGTACCATGCAATAGTTCAATGAAATTCCAAAAATTTAACCAAAAACATTCTCATAGGCAATTTATCAAACATGTTGGGGGCATATAGTTTCCAAAACCAAACCAAGTACCAATTAACCATTCCCATGCAACCAAATGTCCAAACCACCATTATAATATGAAAATCATATGTAAAAACATGGGAAAACCTTAATCAAACCATTTATAACCAAAACCCCCAACATATATCAAGACCAAAAATCATACAACTAATATGTCATAAGAACCATACATTAAATCATGTCTTTAATTGAACTAACAATGAGAGAGGAGTAACATTCCTTAGATTATGAAGATGGCAGAGAGAAATCACCCTTGTAAGCCCCAAATTGATCCTATTGATAAAACCCTAGCCTTAAGAGAATCTGAGAGTGTTTAAGAGAGTTTGATTGATTGTAAAATGTTAATGAAGCCCTAAAAGGGTGTTTTAAGTCATGGGGTCATAATAGGTTAACAGGGGAAATATCTAGATTACCCCAACTTAAACTGCTTAAAATTCTCATAGGATGGTACGACCACCCCATACCAATCATACCCTAGGGTACTAATGGTAACCTTAACCCATACCTATAATAGAATCATGAGGGGTTGAACATTGTCCAACATATGAGTTGGACTATACGACTCGTACCTTATCCTCACCACTTATGGTGAGCCACTCGTACTCAGATCCAAGTTAAATTACTAAGTTTTTGATTAAGTTAAGGAAAACCCAAACCAACTACCCGTCACCAACCATATGACTCATAGCCACCTAGTCGTACCCATTCCAGAAACTCAAATACCCAACACCACCCTTACCCTATCATGTCTTATATGTTCCAATCATACCTTAGACAGAACCCATCCAAACCACACTAGTCACTATCTGACCAAGATTAACCAAATCGTACCACATCATACGAGAAGTACCCCCAAGTCCTATGATGTCCAAAAGCCAAAAATCAAAAAAAAATTTAAGGGTCAAAACCTAGGGTGTTTCACTCTCCCCCATTAGTATCATTCGTCCTCGAATGACGAACAAGGTAGTACAAGAACAAATTACACCCAAATGTAACCATTCCAACCATTACCTAAGTTAGAAAACAATGATGCTAGGAAATCAACTATCCTTTAACCAAGTTAGAAAACAAAGATGTGATCAAGAACACATAACTTCCGCACGAATATTCAAAGAAAAAATAGTGTGGATACTTGGACTTTATGTTCTCTTACGCTTCCCATGTCGCTTCTTCCACCTTGTGGTTCTGCATAGAACCTTAGCCAAAGCTATATCCTTGGTTCGCAACCAACGAACCTTCCAATCCAAGATCTCAACTGGGATCTCTTCATAAGACAGAGAATCTGAGATACCCAATCCTTCCAAAGAAAAAACCAATGAAGGATCACCTACACACTTTCTCAACATATAGACATGGAACACAAATGAATGGAGCTCAAGCTAGAAGGCAACTCAAATTCATACGCAACATTACCAACCTTCCTCAAAACTACATAAGGACCAATATACCAGGGACTGAGCTTCCCCTTTTTCCCAAACTGCATTACTCCCTTCATGGAAGACGCTTTTAGGAACACCCTATCCCCAACCTAAAACTCCAATTCCCTATGCCTTATATCCACATAGGACTTTTGGCGACTTTGGGCATCCTTAAGCCTATTCGAATCAGTTTTACCTTCTCCATAGCCTGATAAACCAAATCCGAGCCAAATATATCTGTCTCACCAAGCTCAAACCACCCAATAGGTGATCGACAACTTCTACCATACAATGTCTCAAAAGGATCCATCTCAATGCTATAAGGATAACTATTGTTGTAAGCAAACTCTATAAGAGGTAGATACTCAACCCAATTACCACTATAATCAATCACACATGCACGAAGCATATATTGCAATGTATGAATAGTCCTTTCTGCTTGCCCACCATCTGTGGCTGAAAAGCAATACTCAGACTAACCTTAGTACCCAACCCCTTCTGAAATAACCACTAAAAGTGAGATAAAAACTGCGTACCATGATCAGAGATGATCAAAATAGGTACACCATACAGCTTCTCAATCTCATGAAGATACAACCTCGTATAATTCTCAGTCGATAAGTTAGTCCTCACTGAAAAGAAGTAAGCCAACTTTTTCATCCTATCCACATGACCTAAACTGAATCATATTTGATTTGAGATAGAGGAAGACTGGTATAAAATCCATGTTGACTAGTCCCCATTTCCATTTCAGCAATTCAATGTCTTGATACAAAACCCTAGGCCTTATGTGCTCAACTTTCACTTGTTGACACACCAAAGTTTTGGCCACAAAATCAGCCACATCCTTCTTCATACCATTTCACCAATACATCTCCTTGAGATCTTGATATACTTTTGTCGAACTGGGATAAACAAAGTAATGATATTCATGCACCGCTACCAATACCCTTTCTCGTAAACCATCGACGTTAGGAACAAATAACTTCCCTTGGTACCTCAAGGTACCATCACCACTGATCTCAAATACCATTACCTTTTCCCCACTTATATCACCCTTGATTTTTATCAAGATAGGATCTAGTATTTGTTTCTCCTTGATCTCTGCACCAAGAGACGATCGAATGACATTATGTACCAACACACTACTATTCTTAGAGGCAAACTCCAAGATTAGCCAAGTGTTGAATATACTTCACCTACTCTTGCCTCTCCTTATCCTTATAAGCTAAACTCCCCATAGACAACCTGCTAAGAGTATCAGAAATAGCATTAGCCTTATCTGGATGGTAGTAAAGACTTATGTCATAATCCTTGAGAAGCTCAACCAATCTCTTCTGCCTAAGATTAATCTTTTTCTAAGTGAACACATACTGTAGACTCTTATGATTAGAAAAGATGCCCACGTGCAGTCCATATAAATAGTGTTGCCAGATTTTTAACGCAAACATCACCGTAAAAAGCTCCAAATCATGAGTAGGATAGTTTCTCTCATGTACCTTCAACTTCCTAGAAGCATAGGCAATCACCTTACCATGCTGTATTAGGACATAACCCAGTCCCACCTGAGATGCATCACAGTAAACAATAAACCCCTCATTGCATTCCAGCAAAGTCAAAACTGGAGCTGAAGTTAACTTATCCTTCAGCTTCTCAAAACTACCCTCACAAGCATCTGACCAAGAAAAATTTACCTTATTCTGAGTCAACTTAGTCAATGGGGCTGCTATCATTAAGAAAATTACCCAAGAAGATTTGAGTGTCGATTGGAGTTGCGAATCTAGGCAACTTCTTAACCACCTCCACCTTTTGTGGATCCACCATGATCCCCTCGCTAGAAATAAAATGACCCGAAAAAATGACAATGTTTAACCAGAATTCACATTTTGAGAATTTGTCATACAAATGCTGCTCTGCCAAGGTCTGTAACACTATATGGAGGTGATTGATGTTATCCACCTAACTCTTAAAGTACACCAGAGTGTCATCAATGAACACAATGACAAAAAGATCCAAAAATTGATAGAATACCATGTTCATCAAATCCATGAATGTCATTGAGGCATTGGTCAAACCAAATTACATAACCAAGAACTCAAAGTGCCTATACCGAGTACAGAATATCATCTTAGGGATATCCACCTCCCTAATCTTAAAATGATCATACCTAGACCGAAGATCTATCTTTGAAAAGAATTTGGCACCGTGCAATTGATCAAATAAATCATTTATCCTTGGAAGAGGATACTTGTTCTTAACCATCACCTTATTCAACTGTCAATAATCAATACATATTCGAAGGGAACCATCCTTTTTATGCACGAATAACACTGGTGCACCCCACGAGAACACACTAGGGTAGATGAAACCTTTATCGAAAAGATCTTTAAGTTGCTCCTTGAGTTCCTTCAACTCAGCCGAAGCCATTCTATAAGGAGGAATATATTCTGGATAAGTTTCCAAAACCAAATCAATCCTAAACTCAAAATCCCTATCCGGAGGAACGCCAGGAAGATCATAAAAAAGACTTCAGGAAACTCATTCACCACTGGAACCAAATGCAAAGAAGGACCTTTCGAGTTAGAGTCTTAAAATTAGACCTAATGATTTAGACACCCTTTAGAGATTAACCCCCGAGCTCTAAGATATGATATAAACTTCCCCTTAGGAGATAGGGAACACTCTCCCATTAAATAATTAGTTCACCAAGGAACTTAAAGAAAACCTTACCAGTCTAAAAGTCTAAGGACGCATAGCATGAGTGTAACCAATCTATACCTAGAATAACATTAAAATCCACCATATCTAACTCATACAAATCCACCAAAGTCTCTTACTACCAAAAGATACCACACAACCCCTATAGACTCTCTTAGCAACTACAGAGTCATCTACTATGGTAGAAATAAAAAAATGATATGAAATAACCTTAGCATCAAAACCAAAATAGACAGCCATAAATAGGGTCATATAAGAGAGAGTAGACCCTAGATCAAGTAAACAATACACATCACAAGAAAAGAGTTGTAATGTACCAGTCACGACATCAGGCGATGCCTCAAACTCCTATCAAAATGCAAGAGCATATAACCTATCTGGCTTATGCCGACACCAAAAGCGAAAACAGATACAGAAGCAGCACCCCTGGGTGTAAGAGCAAATAAAGAGAAAATCGGACCCTTGTTCGCTCCCAAAGCAACCTTACTGATTGGATAATTTCTAAGTAAATGGCTTCGCTAACCATAATTAAAGTACTTATCCCTCCCCTCATCACGGATGCCCTGATATAACCGACCACAAAACCTATAAGGAGGTCATGAGTAGGCCGACTGAGCCCTACTAGTCTGAGATTGGGCATCCTGTGCCCTAAAGTTATCACCACCATGCTGATTCTTGTCACCCAACTGCTTCGGGTAAGGAGCACTAGATGTGGAGAAAGAACCAAAACTCCCCCACTTCTTCTTTTGCCACTTACCCCCATCCCTACTACTTTGTTGTTGTCCACCCTTCTTAGAGAACCTAAACTTATTACCCTGCCTTTCCCCTATCTTAGCCTGCTTTCTCTTTTCCTCATCCTCCTGTTGCATATGAACTACCAAACTAGAGATATTTATGTCCTTGATCAGCAATGCATTCTTTCTTTCAAGGATCAACCCATAAGATAGTCCTGAAGCAAACTTTCTCATCCTGGTCCTCACAACTGACACTAATTCAGAAGCATACTTAGACTATTGGTTAACTTCAAGTCATACACCTTGACCGACATCTTTCCCTACTTTAGATTAACAATTTCCTCCACCATCGCTTTCCTTAACTCTTGAGGAAAGAAGCTACCAGAAATACATTAAAGAAAGTTTCCCACCGAGATAACTCCTCAACATCACCCTTTGCCTGATCCAATTCCTCGTACCATTGGTATACCATATCCTTTAGCTGATATCCCTTACCACTGGTACACCATATCTTAAGGGTTCGTAGCCTACATAACCATTAAGACCTTTTCTATCTCATCCAAAAAAACCTTGAGGATCCTCCTCTACCTTAACACTAGTAAGAGTTACAGAACTCAACCTCATAACCTAGCAACCCTTATGACCTTAGAAGATACAATACCAGATACACCACGCTCAGCCTGAGAAGCTACCAACTGAGCAATCACATAGATCGACTGAAGAAACTCCACATTCATCACATCTAACTAAGGATCCTGAGAAGGACTAGAAAAAACTGGTGGAACTCCAAAAATATCAGGGTCTGGACCCTTAAACCGAGTGTGGATCCCTTGAGAAGAGTGTATCTCATCAATACTATCCTTATTTAGGACAGAGAAGTTTTCATGAACTTCAAATCGTCGAGGCATGATCTGAAAAGAGAACAAATGAAATTAGAGGGGATTTCAGGACTTAGACTCTGAGCTTGAAAATAGAACACAAAGAAGAGAAATATTTCCTAAATGCCTTGTTGCCTCTCTCTTATGAGTGTAGCATACTACACTCCCTTAAAAAAGACTATACTCGATACAGCTTTATGGACTCCCAATTGACCATGAACCTAAAGCTTTGATACCAATATAACACTAACCAAATCAAGGCCTTGGCGTAATGGGCATTCCCAAGTCCAATAAGGATCGGGGACCACCCCCGTTACCTAACCTAACCTCCAAACATGTACCCTGAGTTGGATAAATTCTGAACATATAATAAGATAGTATTTTGTACAATATCAGACTCTAGGATAAGTCGATAACCATAACCAACCCAAGCAAGTCCAACCATCCAATACCCAACCAATAACTATACCAAAACCAAAACAATAACCAAGTACGAGTTCATAACATAATAAGATGGAACAATCACAAATACAGCCAAACGGTATCATCCCCAATACCAATGCCAATACTAAGGCTGACACCATGTTAACACCTTCCATACTAACCTATAGTAGTCCCATCAAGACTCTAAAAGAAAGTAAAACAATATCTAGTTAGGGCACGCCCCTAACCATAGCCAAAACCAGTGTCAATGAAATAACTAAAGTATGCAAAAATATCCATGACACGAAATAGGGCCCTCCAGAATATGAAAGCTCACCACGTCAATCGAACCGAGCTAATCCCGAGTCCGATCACAAAGCATAAGGAGTAGAATAGTCGATTCCTATATCGTGTTGGGATACAGCTACCCGAAGATGGGTTAGTGGGTGAATGCTAGCATTCACTCAGGATAAGGATAAAATAATACCAACCTTTAAAACCAAGTAAACTAACCATATGTATTCAGCACCATACATACATATATATAATAATGCTAGGAAAGGGAACTGGGTTTAACATGCCTTTAAAACCATTAACCTGGTATGTGTAGCTTAACCGTCCTAGAACTACTGATGGGCTATATAGGTCCAGTGTGACCCCCTAAACAGGCCTCGATGTATGTAGCCGTACAAATCAGAGATACTATATGAGTAGGGGATTCCCGAATACCTTTTGTTCTCCATGATATATATGTACAAGTATACTTAGGGGATTTTTGTGTGCCCTGTAAGTATCATATATAGTCACCATGACAAATCTTTATGTCAGGAAACATGAGTTTCTAGTGTTCGTCCATTGGACTCATACCTTCACGGTTAGCTATCACACCATACCATTATTTCCTAATTAAACCATTACCACATAACCATACCAACATTCTATTCATTATTAACCAAGGCTATAAGTAGTGGTATCGTCATACCAACTATAGCTTGCAAGCTAAGTCATTAGCCATTCTCTTTAAAGAAGGGATTCCCATGTACCCATGGATTAAATTATTAAGTTTCTTAGGGGATTCCCATGTACGCCAAAAGATTATCATTATTAGGTTTTCTTGAGGGATTCCCTTATACCCCACCAGGCTTTTAATTAGACCAACCATAACCACCAAGACCTTACTATTTAACTATTCCAAACCATTTAAACCATTTATACCTTTAGGGTTTCATTACCATGTTATACCATGTAATAGTTTAATAAAAGTCCAATAATTTAACCAAAAACATTATCATAGGCATTTTATCATACATATTGGGGGCATATAATTTCCAAAACCAAGTACCAATTAACCATTCCCATGCAAACAAATGTCCAAACCACCCTTATAATATGAAAATCATATGCAAAAAACATAGGAAAACCATAACCAAACCATTTATAAGCGAAACCCCCTACATATATTCAAGACCCAAAACCATACCATAATTATTCTATGAAAACCATACAATAAACCATGACTTTAGTTGAATTAACAATGAGGGAGGAGTAACACGCCTTAGATTATGAAGATAACAGAGAGAAATCACCCTTGTAGGCCCCAAATTGATCCTATTGATAAAACCCTAGCCTTTCTTGACCTAAGAGCCTTGAGAGAATTTGAGAGTTTTTAAGAGAGTTTGACTGATTGTAAATAGGTTAATGAAGCACCAAAATGGTGTTTTAAGTCGTGGGGTCATAATAGGTTAAGAGGAGAAATGTCTAGATTATCGCTAACTTAGCGACCACCTCATACCAATTATACCCTAGGACACTAGTGATACCCTTAACTTTTACTGATAAAAAAATCATGAGGGTTTGAACACTGTCCAATATACAAGATTGACTATATGACTCATACCCTATCCTCACAACTCATGGTGAGCCACTGATACTCATATCCAAGTTAAGTTACTAAGTTTCAGATTAAGTAAAAGAATACCCAAACCAATAACCCATCACCAACCATACGACTCATACTCACCTAGTCGTACCCATTCAAGAAGCTCAACCACCCAACACCACCTAAAACTGGACAACATACAACTGGGTCACCTGACTCGTACCGTATCACAAGACTTGTATGTTCTAATCATACCTTGCACAGAACCCATCTAAACCTCACTAGTTACCATACGATCAAGACCAACCAAACCATACTATATCATACGAGAAGTACCCCAAGTTGTATGATGTCCTAAAGCCAAAAATCGAGAAATTTTCTAAGGGTCAAAACCCAGGGTGTTTCACTAAAATTAAAATGTTGACCAAGTAATTTTTTTCATTTGAATATAGTTCCAACTTAAGGTAAGAGTTTCCTCCTTAGTACTCCTCTTAGACTCATGTCACTTAGTTGCTCACATGTCCTAGTGTGCATACATGTTTTATGAGTTCAGTTCAGTCTATGTTTCAGTTAGATATTAAGTTATCATGTTAGCATTTAGCTTTTAGAACTTAGTGATGTGATTATAGCTCTTTTCCTATATTTACAGCCCATTTAGTCTTCATTTGAGGATAAATCATCCCAAGAGTAAGATATTGTAACATCGCGAATTCCTGAAGTAAGATCAGAACTATTCTCAAATACATATAGATCCAAACTCGATAATTTACTATTGTGAGAAGATTTTGTATATGAATTATTGTCATAAGGAGTTTTTATCTCAAAGTTAAGTTAAAGCTTCTTTACAAATAAATTTTTTGTATAAAATTTTATTATAGTCAACTTTAAATGAGCATGACTTCTTAATTATGATGAGTTTTGTAGCTCATCGCCTACCAAATTAAAGTTCTTTAAGTCTTTATCCGACACCACCAACCATTTGTCAGACTGACTCTGAAGGAAAGAGTTTGTCATGACCTGATTTCTTAAGTCATTATGGACCCTACTATAACCCCCCATTAGGTAAGCCAACTCATAGTTCGGAATAGCTATTAATGAACTACCAACAAAAATAAAGACATAATGAAAGATAATCAAGTAAAGAAACTAATATAAATATAAAGATAAAGAGTCCCTAAATCCTAGTGAAGTCAGCGTAGGAGCTTCTAATATGACAGGAGTACAAGTAAAATACAAGATTAATACATATCAAAGGTGTCTCTGAATACAAAAGAGAGATCAATGTAATAATAAGAGGTTAACAGGAATAATCTGAATATCAGGAGTGCATTGCAAATCTTTAATCCATGGCTCTTTCATATGATTCACACTTAATAGTGAGAACTCGTACTATGATCTGAAAGCTGCAGAAGTGTAGTATGAGTCATAAACACATAGTATTCAGTAGGCATTAACTGAATGAGGTCGAAAGATAATGTAATTATAAATAACATGTAAAGCATGAACATAAACTATATGCAACTATCCAACGAAACTCAACATAGTAATGCTAATGGAATAATAAGAACTAACCTATTCTAATAGTAATCAGGGACTAACATGCAATATCATATATCACTATCCAATATACAAATAAAGAGTGAAAGAATGATATAGAGTAGTAACACAAGGCCAACAGATAAATATATAATATGAATAGGTAAGGAAAGAGAAATATATTTAGTAATACCATATATATATATATATACACACACATATATAAGACTGAACTCAAAGGTAATAACTCGGGGGAGCCAACTTGACATCTCAAAGATCATAGCCAAGTAAGGAAGCAAATACTAGCATAATCAAAGTCTCTAATCGAAGGATGCCTAAACATGAGATAATCTAACAATAACATATCTTACTGTGAGAAAGAAAAGGAATTAGAAACGTACCAAAAATCTTGGGTACCAATCCATAATTATCCTGCCATGAACTAACCGTAATAATAACCAACAATAAAGTGACCAGCTAGTCTGGACAAATAATAACCTACCCCATCCCCCCATAATCCCAAAAGGTACAAGCAAACACTCAGTAAATAGTAACCATATCTTATACATATACAACCCCCAATAAGATTGATGGATATAAGAACCAAACAATAATACTTTTGATAGGCAATGCACAATAATGAAGAAATGCAATATTAACCAATAATGCAATATCCAAATTCGAGTGCCATAATGTACCAAGGGTATACACCTCCTCCATCTCAGTATCTTGCAAAGGAAGGACCTACGAAAACCATTCTTCTCCAGTACTGTGGCTCACAGATGAAAGGACACATAAAGGACTCAGGGTATCCATATACACAACCTAGTCCTGAACCAGGACTTTTAATAATCATCATAACCAATCTACTCTGTCCAGTACTTGAGTGATATATAAATATATAATAAGTGATCAAACTCGAACTGAGACTAAAAGAATAAAAATCTATAAATTCCTTGCCAGAGATCAAGTTCGAGACTAAATCAAAATAGTGGGGTAGAAAGGGTCAAAATCTCCATCGATCAAAGTACATATTAGTTGTAAAAGAATGGTTTAATAATAGACTGGAATCAACCTCAACCTAATCTCCAAAATAGATTATTTATTTCCAAATGATCATAAATTATTAAATAAGGTGGTACGATTCTCGTTGCTAAAGAATCCCTTTTAAAAGTGAAAAGTGGAAATAAATCCCTTTTTAGAAAATAGTAGTAAAGTCAAAGATTTGGTTGGAATCATACCACTAAATAAATGTTAATGCACCTAGAAGTATACATGTCATCACCAGTATCCCAACAATACAACTATAAGCATCTGGAAAACATAACAGCATCCTCACAATGGATAGAATACTAACATGGTGCTAAACTCGTATCATAGCCATGGTCCTAGGCCCAACAATTCATAATTAACTCTATAAAGCCTTATAACTCAGAAAATTATGGTAATCATGGGCATTAATCAGTACAAAGATCTAATCGTGGAAATATCATCCAAATCACTAAGTTATATAGTAAGTCTATATTAAAGGATCTGTAATATCAAGCAATGCCTAATCAAGTCCATAAATAAGGGTAATAAGATTCTAAGGCCCTATTAAGTATTCTAGGCTAAGGTTAGGATCACACTTCTATAGGTTAAGTCTTGGTATACTAGTTAACCCATTCTATAATCCCTACCTAGAATGAAATCTATACAATAGACATCTTGTAGAGAAAGGTAGACCGAAGCTTACATCGATGTCAAACCGCATTCTAGAACCATCCACAAATCAATCGCCTTTTCTCTATGATCTTGATATGACATTGCACTATCATATTAATAATCTATATGTTAATAGGATTAAAATGACACACATATTGCAATATACAACTCAGGACCCAAAATCGGGTCAAAATAGGCTTGTGGGGCTCGCTAATGGAATACTAGAATTGATTCTATCACAAGGTCCCTAGAAGGACAAAAAATATGTGATTGAATGTTGAGTGCAACTGGAGTACAAATCGAGGCTTAAATCAACCCTGAGAATTTGCAAAAATAAGAGACAACAAGAAGTATATAGAGGATTTAGGTCGAAAACTTACAAAGAAATTAGTGGGAAATGGTCACTTCATAATCCTCTACACATCACTAGCTCAAATCAATGACTTCCCACTCTTCTCCAAGCTCTAAGATTTAATAATAGAGGAAAGGTGGTTAGAAAGTGGTGTAAATCATAAAAAGGAAGAATACATACTGCTAGGGTGTTGATCATTGTGAACGCTTTGATCTCTACCCATGATCACAAAGCTCAACATGAATAATTCATCGTAAGTATGAGGCACAAGCCATGAATGTGATGAATTATTGAGGAAAGCCATCACAAATGCAATAAACTATTCACAAATACGAAGAAGGAATCAAACTAGGGTGGATTGACCTTTCATCGTGAACACAATAGAAGGCCTACGATCATGAAGGTCAATAACTCAACCCTTCACGAATGTAGCCAAATCCCTGGAAATACAAATGATAAAGTTGACCTACACCAGATACTGAACATAAGCATTTTCCTAATTCCAAATAGACTCCGGCCTAGTGCTCGAGATTTGTTTGAAACCTTGTGTGCATAAAAAACTATGATAAGATACCAAATTTGACATTTTAGACACGACGGAACCATCAAATCTTTTATCCGAGATTATTTTGATTAAATATGGGTCACACATCTACTTTTATTTAAACCCAATAGACCAAAATGAGTTCAAAATCCTCAGGACCTGAACCAAGGATCCTCTTAGCCTAAATCAATGTTCTGGAGTTGTTGGCTCTGTCAGATTTCTTATCCAAGTCCATTTACAAGGATTTTTAGTCTGGCATCAATTCCTTAATAGTTAAAGCTCCACAATAGAGAAATGAGCTTAAAACCCAAATGAACTATCTGATAACCAAATTGATAGTTCTAGAAAGTCTTAAATGACCTGTAGTCACTATGGGAAGGCTTAAAACTCCTAAAATGCATAGATATTGAGAAAATGACTTGGAGAGTATTTACAAGATCCACTACTAAAAGGACTTTCATTTGATAAGTTCAATGGCTAGGAAGAGACCAAAATCTTAAGAGGATAAGGCATTAGGCTACATGCATCAAGAATGACTCCCTAGATAAACTCAAAGGCAAACTAAGATTTTTAAGGGATTTCACCAAAGGTATCCCTTTTTCACCAACTTTTGTACTTCACTTTCCAAATAGCCATAAATTCAACCTCAATAACTAACTGGTCTCCAACAGAACTAAGAAAAACTAATGTAGCAAACAAGAATACACTCATATCACACTGGTGCAAACACAACCAAGCAAAGACTCAACCAAGATAAAGACAATCCAAGGCATCAATCATACAACTAACTCCCATTTCCAAATCTAACCTTCGTTTGCCTTTCTAAGCTTGCTATCTACTCTGATTTGTATAGAATATCATTTGAGTAGTGACTGCACAATCATATCACACTAACCTTAAATACTAAAGCTAATCTACTAAAAATTCATAATGAAAAGTATAAGAATAAGCCAATAAGGTTCTACCTAGATATACAAATAGCGGTGATCAGAGTCCACGATATATTGCCAAACCTACAACTAGTCGGGATGACCCTCATATCTAGTACTAAGAAGTCTAGAGCATAAACTATCAAGATTGAATAATCTGCTCTAGAATGTCCCACCAACTATGGATGAAACCATGTTAAGTCCAATACTCAATCTATGACAACAAATATCATAAGCAAATATTACCCATAAAATACACTATAATAATTCATATTAGAACAAAAAAAATACCAAAATAAGAATTTCCTAAATTCACCCATTTACACCAACTTAACTTTGCCAAACAATGAACCACATCATAAAAAGAATAGAGTACTAATCTTAAAACCAATACCAATATCAATACTAACACTAGGAGATGATCCAAACAAACTAAGAAAGCAAGCCTCAGACTTTTCAATAGCAGAAATGACTAACAGAATTGAATTTCTAACTCTAGAACCATAATAAGGCTATATAAGGCCAAACCTACCTTCAATTTCCCAATCCACTCAAAAACGAATCTTTTTGTTAACAAAGAAGGAAAACAACCAACCTCACCTCACTAAAGATTAAAAAAAAAACAGGTTAGTTGTCTAAGACAATGAATGAGAATCCCGAGAAGGAGGATTCTAACTAGACAACACTGGACTAGCCGTCTATAAAGTAAGAATCTATCAATGTCAAAATGATGATAGTAATAACAATAATACAAAGGGCAGGAAGTACTAAATGAAATACAATGACTGATACCACCCTAGGCTATAAAAAGGCCAATGTTGCCAAAGAAAAGTGACCTTTACCCAAATACTACACCTTAAGGAAATCACAAAACTAACCTACTCAATCCATCACTAAAGAAATCATCTATGGGGGCATCCATGTATGTATAAATTTACAATAATCAACATAATCATATCAAGGCATGTAATCACCGATGGGTATGAAAACCCCAACTTAATTCAAATGAAAGCTAAGAGATAAAAATCAAAATTGCATTTATATATGGAATCTGAAATTACAGTCCTTGACATGACCAAAAAAGTATGACTTTGAATACATCCAAGCCCGAACTGAGCATCTAAACGACCAACTAAACTACAAGAGAAATATCTCTTCCCAAAGGTACCATATCACTATGAAACTGATTTGGTTGTGCTGACTGCTTAATAATCCCATATCAAGGACAATCTCTAGCGTTATAAATGATATCTATGTAAGGGTAACAAACCCCTAAATCTCTAACTTGGTGAGAAACACGAGTTGTTCCCAACTGGTAACCAATTAACGCCTGGGATAGTCTCTACTAAAATGATCAACCTTCCCGCAATCATAACATACCTTATTAAGGTCTAGGCTAGTGAGGAACATGGGTTGACCCTATCTGAATAACCAACTCATGTCTTCGACATTCCCTAGACCAATGATAAACCTATCCCTTGTCAAAATATATCTCTTAAACGTTCTGATATACTAATCTTGCTGACCCAAACATCCACTACAGCCTAAAGACCTAGATTAGATACTCTACATTATTTAATTAAAACTCTGCCCACTAATGACCACTATAATTGATCTGAGATCCACCTATAGTCTGAGATGCTACTTTTGCAGAACTGGTAGTCTATAAGTGATGTTGATCCCTATTGGGGGATCTCTACTCTAGAATAGATACAATAATATTAGATTAAATATATGTCCTCATTACAGTACCTCTGTATGTCTCAATACATGCCATATTTATGGTTCTTACGTAATGAAAAACCTAAGGGAAAGAATACCCAACTGTTATCAAATGCTTCAATGCTAAGTGAGTAGTAAAGCTAACCCTCTAATAAATTCACACAGAATCTTATGCTACGATGGATATAGTATAAGAGTATGTCTATCCCACTCAATAAACCAAATCTTATTCTCTAAAATTGATTTAAAAAAACTTATAGAACACTAACCAACCCAACTCTAGCATGAGCACCACTAGATAGTCTAAATATCTTCTCTGTATAGATGGATCCAAATTCTCTGGATGACAATGAGGATCCCTTATATTAATATCTAACTCTCTAGCCCAAAGTTGGGATGAAACTCTGGTAACACGTGCCAAAGTCCCATCCACATCTATTGAAAACCTCGTACCATCCTTCTGGGAAATATTGGAGTCAAAGAAACCACTAGAGGTTTACAAAAATATGGAAATATGACAAGGAGTGAAGAATAAAATTTCCTAAGAATGCCCTATAGCCTTCCAAAGTTAGGGTACATATGTCTCTATACCAATCAACAAGACTCTGCTAAACATTTAGCTCTTACACAAATACATCAGTAGACCTGTCTCTAATACCAATTTTTTCATGACCTAATTTCTTAGGTCATGATAGCACCTATGATAACCCACCAATAGACAAGCAAATCCATATTCCAAAATAGCTAGTAATAGACTACTAATAAAAATGAAGAAATAATGGAAGATAATTAAATAAAGATACTAATATAAATATGAAGTCCCCAAAACCTAATGAAGTCAGTACAAGAGCTTTAGTATAACAAGAGTACAAGGAAATACAAAATAAATACA
This sequence comes from Capsicum annuum, assembly GCF_002878395.1. Classification (NCBI taxonomy): domain Eukaryota; kingdom Viridiplantae; phylum Streptophyta; class Magnoliopsida; order Solanales; family Solanaceae; genus Capsicum; species Capsicum annuum. The sequence continues at coordinate 94,860,864 of NC_061113.1, forward strand.
TCGACAAAGATGTATCTGGATACAAAATAGAGATTAGTCTAATAATAAGAGAGAGAGTAGGAATACTCCAAATGTCAGAATCTCACCACAAATATTTGATCTATGGCTTCTCCACATGATGCACACTTCAATGATGAAAACTCATACTATGATCTGCAGGCTGCAAAAGTGTAGTATGAGTACCAAATATGTGGTACTCAATAGACATCAACTGACTGGTATACGAAGCTAATGTAAGCATAAATAATATGTAAATCAAGAATATAAAGTATAGGAAGACATATAAGAAACTAGACATAATGATGCTAATTCAACAATAAGGTTGAGTAGCTTATTCTAACAGTAATCAGGGACTAACTTGGTATACCATATATCACTAGCCAATTTACAAGTGAAGTGTGAAAGAAGGATATATGTATTAGTAATACAAGTCTAAAAGATACATATAAAATATGAACAAATAAGGAAAGAGAGAGATATACAGTGATACCATATATATACACATACATACATATATAGGACTAAACTCAAAGGTAATAACCTGGGAGAGCCAACCTAACATCTTAAAGATCATAGCCAAGTAATGAAGCTAATATTAGCATAACCAAACAATGACTAAACATGGGATAGTGTAATAATAACATTTCTTACTGTGAGAAAGAAAAGGAATTTAAAATGTATCAATAATCTCGAGTACCAGTCCATAATCATCTTTCCATGAACTAACTATAATAATAACTAACAATAAAGTAGCCAGATTTTATAGACAAATGATAATCTAACCAGGCCGTCGTAAGCCCAAAAGGTGCAAACAAGCAATCAACAAACAATAACCATAGCTTATATCTATACAACCCCCTATGGGATTGATAGATTTAAGCACCAAAAAAATTATACTAGTGATAGGCGACACATATGAATGAATAAATGCAACATAATCTGACAATTCCACATCCATATTCGAGTGCCACAATATACCAAGTGTATACACCTCCTTCAGTCAGTAGCTCACAAAGAAGCCCTCCTTCTTAGGCAATGTGGATCATGGACAAAGAGACCCATAACAGACTCGAGATATTTATATACACTACCTGGTCCCAAACTAGTAATTTTAATAATCATCATAACCAATCTAATTTATCTAGTACCTGAGATATAGATAAATTTATAATAAATGCTCAAACTCAAATCGAGACTAAAAGAATGTAAATCTATAAATCCTTTGCTCGAGATTAGGTTTTGGACCAAATTTAATAGAGCATAGAAAGGGTCAAAATCTCCATCGTCCGAAGTACATAGTAGTGGTAAAGAAATGGTTTAATAATGGTCTGGAATCAAACATATCCTAATCTCTAAAATAGCTCATTTATTTCAAAATCTCATAAAATAATTCAATAAGATAGCATAATTCTCGTTGTAAAAGAATCCCTTTTAAATATAAGTGGGAATAAAACCTTTTTTAGAAAATAGCAGTGAGATCAAGGATTTTGTTTGGAATTATACAATAAAGTATGTGTAAATGCACCTAAAAGTATGCATTCCATCACTAGTATACAAACAATATAACTATAAGCATTTGGAAAGCACAACCATATGATATCAAGGGATATAATACTAACCTGGTGCTCAACTAGTACTGTAACCATGGTCTTCCGCCCAAGATTCATAATCAACATCAAATCCTCATAACTTAGAAAACTATGGTAATCAAGGGCATCAAATTACTACAAACCTTTAATCGGGGAAATACCCCTAAATCATGATGTCATATGGTAAGTCCTAAATTAAAGAATCCATAATATCAAGCAATACCTAATGAAGTTCATAAACAAGGGTAATAGGATTCTCAAGCCCTATTATGTATTCTAGGCTAAGGTTTGGATCATATTTCTATCCCAATTTTCCTAGAAAGGATCATACTAGTCATAGTCATATCCTATAATCCCTACCTAGCATGCAATCTATACAAGACATAATCATGTAGGGAAACGTATATCGAAACCTACCTCTATGTCGAACCATATTATTGTATCATCCACAAATCACTCATCTTTGCTCCATGTTACCAAAATGTCATAGCACTCTCAAAATACTAATCTACATGTTAATAGGAGTAAAATAATACCCACATTGCAATATGAAACTCAAGGCTTAAAATTGGTTCAAAGATGGAACCATGGGGCCTACTAATGGAATCCTAAAATTGAATTTGTCATGAGGCCTTTATAAGGACAAGAAATATGTGCTCCAAAATTAATCACAAATAGACTATAAATCAAGGCTCAAATCAATTCTGAGAGATCATAAAAATAAGAGAGAAAAGAAGAATTAAATGGAGGATTTAGGTAGGAAACTTGCAAAGAAAGTAGTGGGAAATGGTCACTTCATCATCCTCTATACATACCTAGATCCAATCAATGAATTCTCATTCTTCTCTAAGCTTTAGGGTTCAATAATGGATGAAAAAGGGTTAGAAAATGGTGGAAAATCGTGAAAGGGGAAACATATACTGCCAGGAATTACTCATCATGAACGTGAGGCCCCATGGCTGCGATTGAAAAGTTCAATAAGAAGAATTCATCACAAACATAAAACACAAGTGTCAAATACAATGAACAACTGGGGAAAGATAGTCCAATGTAAAGAATGAATTAGAATATAGTGGATTGACCTTTCATCACAAATGTGATTAGAGACTCACGATCTGAAGGTCAGTAAATTGACCCTTCAAATAAATGTTTAACTCCTTGCAAGTACAAAAAAAGGTTCCCTACACCAGATCCTGAACACCATATTTCCCTAAGTCTAAATGTACTCAGATTGGGTGCTTGAGATTCATTTAGAACTCCACTCACATAAACAACTCAGATTTATTTATTAATTATTGTTATATTAACTTAATGATTTCAAATATTAATTTCATTAATTTTTTCACAACAATGAGCGACTAATTCCCTTAGTTAGGGTTGTGGAAACCCTAGTGGATGAATGAAGTCGAGGAAATATTCAATCCTTCTAGATTATTATTGCTGCATATATTATGGATTTCATTGCACATGTTGATTTCTCAATGATTACAAATGGTAGGGTCCCATATATATTCACTACAAACCTGAGAAGGAGGTAGAGATTTGGAAAAAGAGATCATAACAGTGATTTAAAATTAATTATGGTAATAAGATAATCATCACTATATACTTAAGATAATTATCTTCATCTAATTAACTTGAGATCGAGAGGAGATAGCTGAAACTGGGGTCCAATATAAGGGTTAGTAATACAACACTCTTAGACCGAAAGAAGATGAGTTAGATTCACCTAAGTGTGTCGATAATATCTTGGTGATACATAACTTGCCAAATTCTACATGCACAATAGTTTGATAGTTGGATTGATCACAATAAACCTACAAAGTTTGAAGATAGTGGGAACTCAAGCCTATTGTTAGTTTTTGACTATTTACAACCAAAAACACTACACATCTTGTTACTTTTCATAGATTACAACTACAATTCCCCCATTTACTTTTCTGCACTATCCAGTGATTTCAGTAAAGTTGAGAGATAGTTCATGTATTTCTCATGGGATCGACACCAACCTGGGTTGGGTTACTATATTTTGCATTAACCGTTTTATCTTTAATTAGAGGTGTAGCTTTGGGCAATATCAAAATTTTGGTGCCGTTGCTAGGGAATACAATGTGATTGTTGGTCAAAGTTGTTGATGTTTTTGGGTTTTTGTTTTCTGTTTTTAGTTAGGTGTATGTTGGTGTATTCCTAACACAAGGAGGAGAGGAAATCCCTTACTCCCATTTAATTCTAAGCCAGAGATAATCCTACATTTAACTAGTAGGATGACTGAATGCATACAAGAAGGTGATCTTGAAGGGGTTTAGGATAATACAAATATCATGCCTCCCTCTCTCCCCGGAGATATTCAAAACATTGCTGATCAAAGAATGGAGTAGTTATTAGTAGAATTTGATGACTACGAGGGAAGCAGATATTCAACATGCAACTCGGTAGGAAGAGCTAGAAAGAAAGTAACAAGAGACAAATAATTGAGCAGACCTTGATGGAAATCGAGATAGAGATAAAAGGCTAAAGCTCAAGTGATCCCAACCTATTAGTACTTACCTCCATATAATGATCCAGAGGAGGACATGGGATACATTAATCCTATAGAGATAGGAGCTGTCATTCCTCTTATTTTTCTACTGGGTCTAAAGTTTAGCATTACTAGTGCCATGATTCAGCTCTTGAATCTGAAAGGTCTGTTTGAAAGCTTGCTGACAGACAATGCAAACATGCACCTGACAAACTTTATTGGGATCTATTTTTCATACACTATACCTAGGATAAATTAGGAAGCACATTGACTCAGGTTGTTCCCATTTTCATTGATCAGTGAAACTATATTATGGTTAGGGGAACTTCTATGAGGATCAATGACTACTTGGAATGAGTTGTAGAGGTAATTTTTAGATTGATTCCTTCTATCATCCAGAATGCTTTAGTTAAATGATGAGATATATAATTTTGGGTAGCTACAATCTGAGTCGATGTATAAGGCATGGTTCTAATTTAAACTGAAGTTGATGATGGTGCCTAACCAAAGGATTTTGGTGTAGAGCTTTCTTGAGATTTTCTATCAACCACTTACACTAGTTTGAGAGCTATGGCAGACACTATTACTGTAGGAGCATCCATGCATCTAAGATTGAAGACAACATTACATATATTAGATCATATCTCTCTAACCAACCAAGGATGGCATACTTGAGAGATAGAGAAAGGCACTAAACTTATGTTATTGGTGCTTGCCCAGCTAAGGAAGAAGGTTGGATTGTTGACAAAGCAGTTCATAATGATGAATTTTGAGAAGGTGAATGCAGTAGGCTCATAGGGAAAGTCCTCTAGATCATATAATTCTAATTTAGAAAAAGAGGCAAAGTACCTAGATAGATAGTTGGTGAGTTTTCTAGCCAAGAGGTAAGGAAACCAAGGTCAAAACTATTATGAGGATAGATACAGAGATAGGATCATAGAGAAGGATGATGACAGGAGACGCAAGGATGATTATAAGGATAAGGATGGTATGTATGTCCCACCAAGTAGCTGTGACACTGAGCCAATTATGGAGGCTATATTATCCAAGCTGGTCAAGGGCCAGGAAAATTACGAAAATAGCCTTAATGAGATTAAGGTAGACATCTCAGGACTAACCAGAAAGTGGATTCACATGCTACTATATTAAAGAAATTAGAGCATCATTCTGGAGAAATATTTGTAACTTTAAATCAAAGGCAGTCGGGCACCCTTTCGAGCAACGCAGATTAAAATCCTAAAAATGATGGTTATTATCTATCCATAACCACTCAGAGTGGTAAGGAAATTATTTATCACCTTATGCCTACTGTTGATGAGCCAAAGAATGATAGTGTTGTGGTTGATGGGATACCTAAAGTGGAGTAAAAAAAAAGGTTGCAGGTGTTGATCATGATGTTAAGAAAGACAAAGGTGTGAGAAAGGTCGATGAGCTTATGGTGAAGCAAATTCCATGACGTCCCTCACTTTTTCATCAAGGGTTGAATTAGAATAAGGAAAAATAAAAGTTCAATAAGTTCATTACTATGCTGAAAGAGTTGAGCTTGAACATCCCTCTTCTTAAGGTTCTTGAGTAGATGCCTGGATATTCTAAGTTTATGAATGAGTTGGTGACGAATAAGAGAGATTTTAATTTTAAGGATTTTGGTGGGTTGCAAAACTGTAGTGCGGTTACTTTTAGATCTCTGGCTCAAAATAAGGGTGACCCCAGAGCATTCATGATTCCATGCACCATTGAGGCATCCAAGTTTGCCAGAGCATTGTATGAATTAGGAGCCAACATTAGTTTGATATTGCTGGCTGTGTTCAAATAATTGGGCTTGAGCCTTTTAGAACCTACGACTATGCAGTTGTTGATGGAAGACCATATAGTGAAGAAGCCCGTGGGCATATCGTTTGATGTTTTGGTGAAAGTAGACAACTTTATTTTTCGTAGACTTTGTTATCCTAGATTGTGAAGTTGACTTCAAGATATCCATAGTATTAGGAAAACCACTCATGAACATGGGTAGAGAGATGGTATATGTGGAGAAATAGGAGCTCAAGTTCAGAGTGAATGATAACGAGGATACATTCAATGTCTACAGAACTATGAAGTAGCAAACTGACATAAGGGTGGTGCTGGTTATACATTATGTTGATGACCAAGGAGGCCACTTCTTTAGTTAACTTGATGAATTCTGGGCAATCAATGTACCCACATTGTGCCGTGACGTTAAATCAAGCGTTGCATGGGAGGCAACCCATGAGCTTGTTGGTGAAGTCTGAGTAACCAACATAGCTACATCGTGTCACGATATTAATGTAATTTTTGTATTTATGTTTGTGATTGATTTAACTTCATAGCACAATACTTGATTTAATGTCGCATTAGGAGGAAATAGCTACTCGTGGGTCTAATTTCTTTAGATACTCATTTTTCTCCTAGTTAAAT